>NW_012134858.1:163084-163593 GCF_000956105.1 Propithecus coquereli
CATTCTACTAAGTGAAGTATCCCAAGAATGGAAAATAAAGGAAAGTTTTTTGAGCCCTTCTTACAAGATGCCACCAGACAGGTCAACACAAGTAATTACAATTCCTTGCAAATGAGGTCCCTTTTGTTCCCTCCTATACTGATACCAGGAATATGGGCTATTATTTTCAAGGTTATGGCTGAGCTGGGTTGAGCTGGTAGGCACGGAGTGGTACTAGAGTAAGTTAAAATGGCACTAAGCTTGCTGTTCTTACTGAGACTCAGCTACTTTTCTTGAGTAAAAATTCCCTTGGTTGTTACAAGCTTCTGTTAGTTTTCAGATTTCTATAAGTTTGTCTTACCAGTTTTTGTCAGTTTTTCATTGCTTTTATGGATGGGTAGATTTTCAAGTTACTTACTCTACTATTTTCACTGATGTCATTCTGATTTTATTTTATAAGCATTTTTTACTACAGTAAACATGATACGCAATGGCCACAAGGAAATGCATATTGCATTATTTCATATTGC
>NW_012134858.1:165850-167534 GCF_000956105.1 Propithecus coquereli
TCACAAGTGAGATTCATTTATAGTTTCTTAATCTTGTGTGTTCTTGTCCAGTTTGAGCACTAGGGTTATATGAGCTCTTGAAAATGGGCTGAGTCATATCCCATGGCTGGAGAGAGTTTAGGAGCTGTTTGCAGTGAGATCTTCACTCGGGCCGCAGTGCTCCAATTAATGGGCGTTCATCTGAGCTCCTTCTTCCTCCCATGCAGAACTCCTTTTATGCAGAACTTTGTTTTTCCTCCCATATTTTTCAAAAGTCCACTGCATTTGCATTTTGTTGCAACTCCTAGCATCGATTTGATACATCCACTACTTTGTTTTTCAGGGAACCGTTGCAATTTCTGGTACTTCATGATTTCTCCTTATTTTTAAACAGTTTGCAGTCATTCATTCAAGGATGTTTTCTACCATTATGAGCATTTACTTTGGAATAGATTTCAATCACATTTGAAATAAAATGGAATCCTAAGAGTTCACTTCAGGGCCATATGTAATCTGGTTCTGTATAGATTTCCAACCTCATCTTCAAACTTTTCTTCTTACTCATTCAGCTCTGCCTACACCGACTTTCTATTTCTCAGCAACCTAAACATGGTCCATGTGAGAGCATTTGCATTTGTGAATGTCTCTGCCTGTAATGCTCTTTTACCTTATCTTTTTTCTGTTCTTGGTTTAAAGGTCACCTCCTCAGAGAGAACCAACCCTAAATGGTCCATCTAAAATAGTAACCTTTATCACTCTCTATTTTCCTACTGTTTTATCTTTCTTTATTGCACTTATCATCAGCAGACACTATGAAAAATAAATACATTCATTTGCTTATTTCCTGTCTCTTTTACTAAAAGGCAGAGAATTTGTTTGCCCTATTCATTCACTGATGTTTGCTGTATTCATTTTACAATGTCCACATGCATGAACGTGACTACGTTATGAAACTATCAAAGAGCTCAAAATAGACTACATGAATTTAGGGAAGATATGGTGAAAAAATAAAAGAAGATAAAGGAAATACAATGAGATAGTGTACTGCATATTGCAAGCAGTAAATAAACTTTCGTAAATAAATAAAGGAAAGCTTTAGTTTATGCCTACATTTTATTTTACAACAGAATAAAAAAATCCAAGATTATAAAAGTAAGCAATAAAATAACTCAAAGAATAAGAAGATACATTTCAAAATTCATAGGCATACTAGATAAAAGTATCAGTTATTATCGAATGGCTCTAAACGTCTAATAGTTATCTTAAATACACAAAATAGGAAAATTGAGAATGAAGCTATTGTCTAAAAGCATCAAAATCATTCATTAAATTAAAATGTTTAAACTTTCTGCTGACTCAGATAGTATTTGGTGTAGAGTTGACTTCTAGGCTGCTGGTGTGCAGTACCCATTGAGTTCTGGGGGACACATCTATCATTCATGCTGTTAATAATATTACTTCACCCTCAATGCTATTACGAATCCTACTATCATTACAAATATTAGTGCTACTGCTATTGCTTGTCTGGTATCATATAAAGAAATTACAAGAAATAGTCACTTATTTTCTAATATTTATTTCAATTATTTTAGCATTCATGACATGATCATAAAAACAGACATGGTATAACTTATGAACATAAATAAAGCTGGTAGAAAAACAAAAAACAATTGCAGCCAAACCTATTTATCTTTTAATGTGGTGA
>NW_012134858.1:168535-170721 GCF_000956105.1 Propithecus coquereli
TAGAATAATACCTCTACTGTATTCCCCAAATAATGTGAATAAACTTATACATCTACTTAAAAACTTTTAAAGTAAAAATTTTTTGTCTTGGTTAGTTGTAAGTTAGTTTTAGTTACTTAATTTTATGTTTAATAGTTTTTCTTCTTTCTAGTCCCAACTTCTATACATTTGGCAGAAACTCTTCTTTTCTAGCATTTTGAATTCAATTTTCCTTAGTTTCTATTATTGATACAGGTTTTTCTTTTTTATGATTATTGGTAATTTCAGATCAAATTGGTTGGCAGGGAGGAGAGGTTTTATGGTTCACTACTGATTTTTTAATAAAGGCTTATAACATATATGTGATAGTAAATTTTATGTGTCAACTTGACTTGAGCAGGGGATGGCCAGGTATCTGGTTAAACATTATTCCTGGGTGTGCCAATGAAGGTGTCTCTGGACGAGATTATTGTTTGAATTGGTGACCTCACTAAAGTAGGTGGCCCTCTTCAATGTGGGTGGGCATATCCAGTCCGTTGAGGGCCTGAGTAGAACAAAAGATGCAGGAAAAGAAATTGCCTTCCCCTTCCTTTTTTTTCTCTGCTTCAGTTCTTGAACTGAGACATCTCATCTCATCTTCTTCTACCCACGGAATTGGATTTACACCATCTTTTACACCATGAACTAGGATCCACATTCTGGTTTTCAGGCCTTGGAACTCAGGCTGGATTATATCTGCCATTGACTTTCCTAGATTTCCAGCTTGTAGACAGCAGATTTTTTCAGTCTCCATAACTGTGTAAGCCAATTTCCCATAATATATGTATGTATATATTTCCTATTGGTTCTTTTCTCTGGGACACACTGATTGGTATGGCATTTTACTTTGACTATTTTGTTATTGTATTAAGTGATTGTTTTCAGTTGAGAATAGTATTCTTCAAATGTTAGAGGTAATAGTTTACAAAGACTATTGTACAGTGTGTTTGACTCTGCCATCAGCAAGAAGTACAGTCTATCAAAATACAGTATGTATAGGTTCCAAGGTTAATTATCACCAGCTGTTTTCATTTACCTTTTAAAGAAAGAAACCTGTCTTAGTTTACATATTTTTGAAAATGATGTGGTGCAGGAATGGGCACTGGGAAGCGGCACACAGTTTAATTGCAAAATGTGTAAAAATGCTAAAGCAAAATAGGTTCTGAGTATGCGACTCCCAGTATTAAGTGTCCTTATACTTAAACTGTCAAATAGTATTGTTCATGCAGTACCTGTAACATGCCACACATCTTAAGAAGTTCTTAAAGATCACTTTGGCTTATGAATTTGGAATTTGTGCAAATTTGATTATTGTAAATGGCTATTGAATGTCACTCTGTACTGCAGTGACAGTATTTTAGATGGAATTAATTTAGAAGGATATTGAACAAAATTGAATTTTGATGGACTACTTATGAAATAACTTGTAAAAATTCAATAATAGGGATGACTGGCATCTTTCCTGGAAAAATTGAAAGCATAAAATGTTTAAAACTATTGACAAAAGTATTCTTTGCTCCTTCCTTTTGATAAGTAAATTGTTATTTTTCTTTTTTTATTAACTAATAGATAATGAGACAATGCAACTGGCAAATCCATATTCAAACACTAAAAATTAGTTCTCATTCTTTAACCTCAGTTCTTAAATATTGGACTGAGTAATAATAAAAACCAACATTTACATGGAGCTTATTTGGCCTAGCATTGTTTTAAGCCCTTTACAAATATTTAATTTTTATAATAACTACACATAATTGGTATAATATTACAAATGAGGAAGTCAAGGCACAAAAGTTGTAAGTACCTGTCCAGTGATCACACAGATGCTAAGTGGTGAAGCTGGAGTTCAACCCAGGGGATCTGGCTGCAGAATAAATCCTCTTAGCCAGAAGGAAATCGGGGGTTAAGACATTGACCTTTGTTCAGGTCACAGGTATCATTGTCACTTCTAAAATGCCTCCATTTTTATTGCAAACAGCCATCACCCTGTTTTTCAATTAGCCTAGTTTAAAGCTTTCAAAAAAAAAAGTAATCAACACCAACTAAACTAGCAAAATGAGAACACATTGAAGTGTTATAGAAGGGAGAAAGACTGATAAGAAATGTTTTCTCTGCTTATGTGTCCATCTCTGATGTTCTAGTAAACACCCACAGCCCGGAAACCCATG
>NW_012134858.1:174416-175323 GCF_000956105.1 Propithecus coquereli
GTGTGTGGTGCCCACCGTCTGGGAGATGGACATGCTTGAAGCTCTGACTCTGGTTGGGTAATGGCAATATATGTAACCTAAACATTTGTACCCCTGTAATATGCTGAAAAAAATTTAAAAAATTTAAAAAAAGACCGCTATAATAATTAACAAATATTTGGGGGGAGATAGCTTGAGGCTATGTAAATATCCTGTGTCTCCTTAAAGTTATTCCCCTTAATTTTAGCATTCATTAGTAGGTCTTGCATGATGCAATTATTTCTCTGATCTTCTAATTCTAATTTTCTATTTTTTAACTTTCTATTGTATGGCTATATTATACTTCACTTATCCATTTATCTGTTAACAGACATTTGGGCCGTTTCAATATTTGATGTTTATGAATGATACTGTAGTTAACATTTTTGTAAAAGTTTTGTGTGTTAACTTAAGTTTCCTTTGTTTTTGAATAAATACCTCAGACAATAATCTCTGACTGTTATGATAGGTGTATTCTTTATAATAAACAGCCAATCTTCCAAAGAGGGGATACCATTTAACATTCCCATCACCAATATGTGCTCCATATCCTCAATGATTTGGTAGTGCCAATCTTTTTAATTTTAGCCATTCTGGCGGATTACATTTCATTGTGATTTTCATTTATATTCCTTAATGATTAATTCTTGTGAGCTCTTTTCATTAGACATTTATAAATCTTCTTTTGTGAAGTGTCTGTTAAAGTCTCTTGCCAATTTTTATTGGATTTTTGTGTCTTTATTATTGCCTTTTAAGAGCTTTTCATATATTCGGGTATATGTATTAGGAAAAAGTTTTCTCAATTTGTGTTTTAACTTTTCATTTTCTTGGTGATGTGCTTTTAAGACTATATGTATTTTTTAATATTGGTGAAGTACAAATTATGATT
>NW_012134858.1:177308-178858 GCF_000956105.1 Propithecus coquereli
TACTATGTCTTTTGAAGATTCTAAGCTTTGTAATTTTTGACTTTTCAATTGGCTCTGTACTCTACCTTGAATTGATTCTTTGTTTATGGATATCCAATTGTTGCAGTGCCATTTGTTGAAAAGTCTGTTATTTTCCCCACTGAAATGATTTGGTACATTTCTAAAAAATCAATTTACAAAACATGAGTGAGTCTATTTCAGAATTCTCTATTCCATTTCATTGATCTATATGTCTATTCTTACACGAGTACTACATTTTCTGACTACTGTATCTTTTTAGTTAACTTTGAAATCAGGAAATAAGTCTTTCAACTTAGTTGTTCTTTTCAACATTATTTTGACCATTCTTGGTTCTTTGGATTTTTATATAAATTTTTGGATATCTTTGTTAATTTCTCCAAATAAACCTTCTAAGATTTCCTCAAATATTTGTCGGCTTTTAGGTGTTCATCTTTGAATTTATAATTAACTCTCTTTGAGTGCTAACTCCATTTCAGTGACTTTGGGAGAGATGAGAGGCTTCTGCCTGGCCAGTGCTGGTACTCTGGGCATGGGAACTTCAAACCCAGACCACTGCTCTGCTTCTCTGACTCAAGAGCACATTCTGACATCTCCTGCTTATGTGACTGGGTGGAGGAGTTGGGGTCTGGCATCTCTTTCGCACGTTGCATGAGTTATCAGGAGGGTTTTACATGTCTGGCTTATCTCCGTTATATGCTGTATGAGTTGACAATATTCACCTCCATGTCTCTGTTTTAAATTTTCATGGAGTCCTTTCTGTGAGTTTCTTCTACAGCATTTGGGCATATGTTCTCTGTGTTTTGGAAACTACTGATAATATTTCACCCAATGGACATGCTTATTTTATATTCTGTATGATCTGGAATTCATTTATTATTAAATATTTTTTCCTTTAATTTATAGGGAGAGTTGAAGTCAGGTGAGGTGGCACGTGCCTATATTTTCAGCTACTTGGGAGACTGAGGCAAGAGGATCCCTTGAGCCCCAAAGTTTGAAACAAGCCTGAGCAACATAGGGAGACCCCGTCACACAAAACAATTAAATTGCATTTCTAGAGAATTGAAAATGGAGAAAGAGGATACAACAAGTGATCATACCATCATTTTGGTCTAATTCAACTACATATTTTTTTTTTCCACTTTTGGCACATTCATTGGCATGTAAATAGAGAAACAATTACCTTTAGTCTTGAATTAATTTGATATAAATGTGACTATATTGTTTTTCTTCTGCTATTTTCTTGTTTTGCTTGCTTTTTTTATTTGTTTAACAGTTAACAGTGAGTCTTGAAGAGCCTTCCACATCAATCTCTGTACATCTACATTATTTCTTCATGCTAAAAAGTATTTTATATTGTGGAAAATCATCATTTATTTACCTAATGCCACATTGACAAACAATTACATCACTTGTTTTTTCTTCACATACTAAAAACAATTTTGTGTCTATATAACAGTATTTCTGTAGACTACATATTAAAGAAATAAAACAACTTGGTCAAATGTTCTTTACAATTTTTGGAAAATATT
>NW_012134858.1:178908-180689 GCF_000956105.1 Propithecus coquereli
TAATATTGGTGAAGTACAAATTATGATTTTTTTTCTTTAACTTTAGTGCATTCTGTGTCTACATAATAAAAACTTTGCCTACCCAAATGTCTAAAATCTTTTCCTCTCATTTTTTAAAGAAATTTTTATCCGTTTACTTTTTATGTTTAGTTGTATCATGCACTTCAAATTAATTTTAGGTTATGGTATAATAAAAGGGTCATGGTTTAAACTTACATTCTTTCCAAATAGATATCTTATTATTCCAGAAAGAATTTTGAAAAGACAGTTTCTTTCCTTTTAATAACGTTGGCCACATTATTAAAAATAAGTCTATCATAAAAGTGTAGGTCTATTTCTGGACTCTGCTTTATTTCATTGAACTACAATTAACCCTTGAACAACACGGGATTGAATTGCACAGGTCCACTTTTGCATGAATTTTCTTCTGCCTCTGCCACCCCTGAGACAGCAAGAACAACTCCTCCTCTTCCTCTTCCTCCTCAGCCTGCTCAATGTAAAAACAAGGATGAAGAATTTTATGATGATCCATTTCCATTTAAAGAATAGTAAATATATTTTCTCTTCCTTATAATTTTCTTATCTCTATCTTACTTTATTATAAGCATTTGGTATATAATACATGTAACATACAAAATGTGTGTTAATTGACTGTCTTATTAATAAGGCTTCAAGTCGATGGTAGACTATTAGTAGTTAAGTTTGTGGGGAGTCAAAAGTTATATGTGGATTTTTGGATATATGGGAGTCTGTGCCCCAACCCCCACACTGTTCAATGGTCAACTGTATCCTAACACTGTGTTGTTTATTTTGGCATTATAAAAAGTCTTAACCAAGTTTGTTTTACATTTTTATGATTGGGTATTTTGAAAAAAGTGTTTTTACATTTTCCTGCACATTTTAATATAAACTGTCATTTATCATGAAAAGCCTATTGAAATGTTGAATAGTAGTATTGAATCTAAAATTCAGTTTGGGGAAAGTGGGCATCTATATTTTTAAAAACATCTACTGAGATATAATTGACATAAAAGAGACTATATATATTTACAGTGTAAAATTTGGTCAGTTTTTACATACATATATACATACGTACATAAGAAAACATTATTACGATCAAGATAATGACTATTTCTATCACGTGCAAAATTTTCCTCATTTCCTGTTTTAACACTTCCCTCTACAGCCTCTCTCCTCTGAGGATCCCAAGGCAACCTTATCTGCTTTCTGTCACTATTGATTAGTTTGCATTTTCTAGAATTTGTGGTAAATGACATGATACCTTCTGTGCTCTTATTTTTCTTCTAGTTTCTTTCATTTATAATTAATTTGAGAACCATCTGTGTTGTTGCCTTTATTAATAATTCACTCCTTTTTATTGCTCAGTAGTATTTCCTTTTATGGATATACAACATTTTATTATGTATCAATCTGTTGATATGAACTTGGTTTGATTTTACTTTTTGGCTATTGCAAATGAAGCTGCTGTGAACATTTGTGTGAAGAAGTCTTTGTGCAAATATATGCTTTTATTACTCTTCGGTAAATACCTAGAATTGTAATGTCTGGATCATGCAGTGGATATACATTTAACTTTTAAGAAAACTTTCATACTGATTTTCTAAGTGATTGTATCACTTCACCTTTCTGCCAGTAACCTATGAGCATTCCTGTTTTTCCACATCCTTGTCAACCATTGATTTGGTCAGTATTTTTTATTTTACCCATTCTAGTAAGTATGTAGTGGCAGCTCATTGTAGTTTTAATATATTTTTTAAAAA
>NW_012134858.1:192159-194609 GCF_000956105.1 Propithecus coquereli
TCTTTCAACAATATCACCAAAAATTTATGTTATCAATTCTTGATGCTGACCAATCTTTGCCCTGATAATTGGATTCCCATTGATTTTCTTTTAATTAAGAGAAATATTACCTATTTTTATCATCTTTATTTGTGAACTTCTATTATGTGAACTGAGCTGGGTATTTTCTCTTTGTTCCTCCAATTTTCCTCCATGCTCAATGCCCTGGGTACCTAACTGTTGGATTTCACCCCCCCCAAAAAAGCAATGGCAGAAGACTGGAAGATAAATGGTCCAGGTATTCATTCCCACAGCTCTCATCCTGAGGGGATGACTTGGGCTGGCCTGGTGACTATCTCTGCCAGAGACTAAAGCTACTGTCAGGGCGCTCTCTCCACATGGCTGCTCCGTCTGGGTTTCAGTTACTGCACCCTCCCTTGGCCCCTATAGTCCTAGAGGTGGTAATGAATTCAAGCTGTTGCCGGTGGTACAATTTTTGGTTCCTGTAAAGCTTCTACACCTTTGTAAATAGTCTCTTTATACCAAATATATTGTATGAGAGTTTCTTTTCTTTACTATCAAGTTGTTCACATATTTGAAATACATAGTTAATCTCTATCTTGGGAAGTATTATTGATTGAATTGTGTCTCCAGAGAACTATCTTGCAATCCTAACCTCTGATATCTGTGAAGGCCACCTTATTAGAAATAAGGTCTTTTTAGATGTAATCAAGTTAAGGTGAGGTCATTAGGGTGGGCCCTAGTCCAGTATGATTGGTGTCTTTATAAGAAGAAGGTGCCATCTAAAGACAGAAATGCAGGGAAAATGACGTGTGATGACAAAGGCAGAAATTGGGGTAATGCAGCTGACAGCCAAGAAATGCCAAGGGTTGACGGCCATCACCAGACCTGGAAGAGGCAAAGACAGGATCCTACCTGGAGTCTCTCAGGTAGCATGGCCCTGATGATACTTTGATTTCAGGCTTCTAGTCTCCAAAATTGTGAGAAAATAAAATTCCAGTTGTTTTAAGCCACTCAGTTTGTGGTACCTTGTTACTACAGCAGTAGGAAACGAATACAGGGTGAGAGGGGCACAGGATGGTACCCTAGTAACCGTTGCCATGTGATGGTATCATATACAAACTATTACAATATTGGCTTAGGTGAATTTGGATTAGTGAATATGGATTGGAAGTCTTTAGGAAAGCAGGCAACTGTGGCACTTAGGCATATTGATAGCTACGGTCTTTCTAAAAATATGTGTGATCCTTTAGAAGTTGCTGGCTGTGGCCGTTATACTTAGAACATAAGTGGGAACTACTTTTTGGAAGTTTTGTAGAAGTTACTTATTTCCTATAATTACTGGAAAATATGCTCTAAGCTTGGTAGCAAAAGTTGCAGAGTTAAGCCCTCAACACTGCTAAGACTCTTCTTCTAAGATAAAAGAAGTGGTGGCGAAAGAGTGGACCTCTGAGACGTAAGAAGGGATATTTGTAAAGGATCAGAACTTGGGTGATGGAAGACAGGCACCTAGGTTGCAAAATTTAAGGAGGTAGTCACTGCCTGTTGCCAGCCCTGTCCTTGCATGATACTGAGAGTAAGTGCTTCTTTAAATTTTAGCAAATTATAAAACTTGGAGGAAAATAATATAAATCTTGGCCAACTTTCCGAAGCTTAGCCAACTTAACACTACAGATCTCATGGTCAAAAGACTCACTACCACTCCCATCCCTGTAGCTTATTGGGATAATTACAACTCTATTTCTTACAGTTAAGCATGATCCTGACCTCCAGCACTCTGGAGGTTCATTACCCTCAATATTAGATACACAGATTCTATTGTAGTATTCCCATAGTAATTTCCAACTTAAAGAGGACAAGTACCACAGACAGCATGAGGATATTATGTCTTATAAACTCCCACCAAAAGGCATCCCTGTGAGTAACACACTCAAAAACCAGGTGGACGAAGTCAATTGATTAAGCAGACCCAAAGCTGCTACAACTCCGAGAATTGCTAGGTTGATTTGTCACATGTCTACGGATCTCACTAGTAAGGAGACAAGCCTAAAAGGAATTAGTTTATTACTTGTGGCACAGCACACAGCGTGAGTTTCATTTTTGCATTGGCTTCCTTGGCCCCCAAGTCCCATTGAGTTGATTCAGAGGAAGGCACAGATGGATTCTATATAGAGAGCGGACCTGTGTTACAGCTGAAGTACAATGAACTTAGAAAACCCCTAATCTTCTAAGGATAGTGCTAGAAAACTTGACCAATCTTTATTCCCAAGGGAAGACATTGTCTTTATTATCCTGACCAGAAAAAAAATCTACCCTTTAACCCAGAGGGAGACACTAGCTCTGACTTAAAAAGATAATCCTATATATGTAGAAACACTACAGAGAAGTATCTCCCAATAGACAATATCACTCATCCTGTGGATATTGGTAAGACTTTCCCCTAGCCGTGG
>NW_012134858.1:194659-195217 GCF_000956105.1 Propithecus coquereli
ATTACATGTGAAATTTCTCCTGTAGCAAGTCCAGTGACTGATTGTGAAACTCAGATATTTCTGAATATTGTAAAAAGCTGATATAGACATTAGTTTACTGCTGCTCCCTGGTTCCAGGTATAAGTAGATTAATATCCACTCAGAATGATAATTCTTCAATTAAGGGCTGATTAATATCCACTCAAAATGATAATTCTTCAATTAAGGACTGAGTTATTTCTACATATTAAGATTAATCAAACATAAGTTCACAATAAAAGATGCCGCACAAGCAAAGAATCCACCACCGGTGACAGCCAGCAGGGGGAAAAAAGCTGTAGACCTCCCCAAGAAAATCATATATTTATCAGACAGAGAAAACATAACTATGTATTAAATGTTTAATACATAAAAGATGGAGTCATAAATATAGACTATCTAAAAATAACCAGGCTACTTTAAGGGAAATTAATTTTAGAAATGGAAACTAAAATTAATGAAATTTAAAAATCAGTTAATGGATTGCAGCCTCTAGTCAGAATGTAAAAGGATACAAAAGATACTCACTCCCATGAAAAC
>NW_012134858.1:196772-204040 GCF_000956105.1 Propithecus coquereli
TGTTACCTTGTATCCCATTAGAAAGGAGTAGCTGGATTGATACAACTTAGTTATAACTCTAGTTGGGACATAAAACCTGCAATGTTGGATTCTTCCTGAAGAATGAAGTCTATACCTTAAATAGGCATCCAATTATTTATAGCTAACTCCTGTGTAGTGGGATATACAGATCCAAATGGACATGGTTATATTAACTAAACAGTCCACCAAAGGAATTTTTAATTCTTGTAATCAACCTTGGGACCAATGGGTTTGGAAGTCCTTGTGTGCCCAGGAGAAGAATGCTTCCATTAGGAAAGGTAGTTATGGGTATAATTGGAAGTTGAAAGTGCTCCCTGGGCATTTAAGGTTCATCATGTTGCTGAATCAATAGGCATGAAAAGGAAATTACTCCAGGGACCAGGGTGATTAGTCCTGATTACCAGGTGTAATAATCAACGGGTGCCAGGATGATTCAGCACGGAGCCCTGAGGATTTATGCACACCTCTACATATTTTCTTGCCTGATAATCTTGATCAATGGCAAACTACAGCAATCCAGTAAATACGGATGCAATAAAGACTCGGATGCAGCAGGAACAAAGTTTGGGTAAAGAATTACTTCCTACCAAAGTTCTGGTAGAAGTAAGGGTATCATGAAATTCCCTTGAAGACGGAAGATACAGTTGTCAGCCTAGGTCTCATGACCAGCTACAGGCATGAAGACAACAGAAGCCATGCATTATCATTTATGTTTTTTTCATGTTGTCTTGAGCGTCTTATGTTAAGAGCACCAGCGGTGACTGCTATTTTAAGTTTCCAGCAGCGCTATGACAGAGTGGATAACAGATCACGATGACGTGACAACGGATGTGTCCTTCAATGCATTCCTTTTTCAGATGATACGAGTTTTTATTCTGGACAAAAGAAATAGTGTATACTGAGGGGAGTATTGTGAAATATTGCTGGGTTTCTTCAGTTTTTTCCTCTCTAGATTCACTTTCCACTAATATCTACCTCATTGTGGACAACGTTATAAATCTCCTTGCCCTTTAGCTCATGGCTGAGTTTGGCCAGTGAGCGGCGCTAGTAGTAGTGTGCAGCCCTGGGAGGCCAACTTCTCAAGCCGGGACCCAGGCTTGGGAGTTTTACCACATCAGTGCAGGCAGGGCTTTTCCTGGGGGTCTGCTGACAGGGCTTTACAATCTCTATGGAGACACTATTTTATTTTACTTCTGAAGAGAATTTTGCCATGATTTTGAAGTCAAAAGGGAAGTTGTGGGCTTTAATTCTGGTCAGTTCATTCAGTATCTATATGAAATTTTGCAGACCATTGAACTATATATTATCTGTTAACCAGTGATAGCAAAATATACTTCATATGGCTTTTGTAAAGAGAAAATGAGATCACCCTTGTAAACATCTTGGTTGATTGCTTGGTACCATAAATGCTTAAGAAACATTTGCTGTTGTTAGTGTTCTTGATATATGACCTCTCATATCACGGTTTTCTCCCTTGATCAGCAAAAGGTTTTTTGTTAGGTTTGAATAACATAAGTAAGGATTGAGGTAAGATCCAAAGTGCATTGTGCAAAACAGAAGAATTAAATAAATGTAGTGCCCATCTGTCTCCTGTGAAGTATCCCGAAGAAGTGTCTTTCTCCAATCTAGAACTGTCCAAATATGATTGTCAACTTTTTTCCTTATTCCTGGAATATGTTCAAATCAGCTAAAATATTTTAATGTTATTGCTATAGTCACCCTACTGTGTAATAACAGTGGTCTCCAACCTTTTTGGCACCAGGGACCAGTTTCATGAAAGACAATTTTTCCATGGACCGGGGGAGAGGGGATGGTTTCAGGATGATTCAAGGGCATTACATTTATTTTGCAGTCAAACCTCTCTGCTAAGGATAATTTGTATTTGCAGCCACTCCCCGGTGCTAGCCTCAGCACCTCAGCTTCATCTCAAATCGTCAGGCATTAGATTCTCACAAGGAGCTCACAATCTAGATCCCTAGCATGCAGATCCCTCGCAGGTTACAGTAGGATTCATGCTCCTGTGAAAATCTAATGCTGCAGCTGCTTTGACAGGAGGCGGAGCTCAGGCAGTGATGTGAGCAATGGGGAGCGGCTGTAAATACGGATGAAGCTTCGCTCACTGGCCCCTTGCTTACCTCTTGCTGTGTGGCCTGGTTCCTAACAAGCCATGGACCAGTACCAGTCTGCAGCCCAGGGCTTGGGGATTGTGGTGTAATAGAACACCAGAACTTGTCCTTCCTGTCTAACTTCGTACCCGTGCGTCAACCTCTCACATTCCCCTCTACCTTCCGCTCTCCCCAGCCTCTGATAACCACTATTCTACTCTCTCCTTCTATGAAATCATTTTTTTTTACATTCTATATATTAGTGAGATCATGTGGCATTTGTCTTTCTGTGTCTGGCTTATTTAACTTAACATAATGTCCTCTGGGTTCATTCACGTTGCTGCAAAAGACAAGATTTCATTCTGTTTTATGGCTGAATAGTATTCCATTGTGTATATATAGCATATTTTCTTTATCCATTCATCTGTAGATAGGCATTTAGGTTGATCTTATATCTTGGCTACTGTGAATAGTGCTGCAATAAACATGGATATCTCTTCAATATACTTTTTTTAAATTTCCATTGGATATATACTAGTAATGAGATTGCTGGATTATATGGTAGTTCTATTTTTAATTTTTTGAGGACACTCTGTATTGTTTTCCATAATGGCTGTACTACTAATAATTTACACTCCCACCAAGAGTGCATAAGAGTTCCCCTTTCTCATCCTCACCAATATTTGTTATATTTTGTCTTTTTTGATAAAAGCCATTCTAACTGGAGTGAGAGATATCTCATTGCATTTTGAATTTGCATTTCCCTGCAAATACAATGTAGTATGTATTTCAAGATAGCTAGAAGAGAAGATATTGAATGTTAATACTACAAATAAATGTTTAAATTATGCATATGTTAATTACCCTGATTTGATCGCTATACAAGGTATAAATGCATTTAAAATATCACTCTGTACCCCATAAATATATATAATTATTATATTTAAATTAGAAATTAAAAACCAATTTAAAAAACTAATTATGGTCCCAGTCCCACCTTTCTTATAATTCTTTATATACAGCAGGAATCATTAACTTTCCCTGGTCAGCTTTCTAAACATGTGATCCAAAAGACTGATTGATTCCTACCATTCTTCTACAATGGACATGGCAAGTTTGTGGTCTATACTGTCTTCTCGAAGCCAGTGTTTCAGTTTTGCAAAGATAACATAAAGAAATGACTCTTCTTTTTTCTTTATGAACATTTTCATCATCACTGAAATATATCAGATATGACTTTCAATTGGGTCTGCTATTTATCATTCCAATTAATAATGGCATTCAATTATTATGGGAAGAAATACAATGCAAAACTGTGGATTTTGTATTTGAGAAAAATTTAGAATGTTGCAGTTTATCTTTTCTTGTAAGGGACAAAGGGTTATAAAAATTTTGTGTAGGTAACTGTATCCATTAACCTTTCTCTCAGCCTTTGTCTTTTAACAGTGTTCTGATTTTTAGAAAACAAATCGAAGGAGACTGAAAAAATAAACATCAGTTTAACATTAGATGAATAGACATGGTGGGGAGAAATGAAAAAAAATAGACTAATTAGTGAAATAATTCAGGGGTTAAAAAAACCATCATGAAGTAGAGAAATTGTCATTGATTTGTGAGCCAGACAACACCAGAGTAAATCATGGCTTTGTTAATATAGAGTTGTATGATCTTGAGTTTTTAAAATTCTTGATATCTTTGTTTTTTAATCTAGCAAAAGAAGGATATGCAAGATGATATATAGCGTCCCTTTTAGGTCTGAGATTATTTTATTTTTTCCATAAGTATTTTTGATCATTACATTGTTCCAGGAAACCTGCCAGATATTAGGGATTCGAGAAGATTATAATCCTGCTACAAAGAAGATTACTGTCTAATGGGAAAGCCAACCATGGAAAAGAAAGTGATATGGCATGAAAACCAATTAAAGCACTCACAGTGTAATATAGAAAGGACAAAAGATGATGGATTACAAGAAGAGTGAGAAAGGGCTTCACGAGAGTTAGGAAGGCGAATGTGAGCCCCTGTTAAAGAGAGGAGAAAAGGCTTTTCAAGCATAGGAAGGAGCAAGTTCTTGTCCATGGGGCTGGGGAGGGATGTGAGGTGTTTGGGATGGCAGATGCTTAGGAGGCACTCAATAAAGATCTATGGAATAAATTCTGGAAAATACAGAGACTGTGCAAGGGAGGCAGGAATTGAATCTGTACAGAAAGACATAGGCCTAATCATGGATTTTCCATATGTCAAGCTATATATTTTTAGCTTCATCTTATGAGCAGGAATAGCCAGATAAGTAAACATGACTGGATTTGAGTTTCAGAAATTTTCAGTTGGCAGTTATCTGCAGTCTGCTTTGGAGCGAAGTAATATTGGATCAGGTAGAATAATATTGCAAATTTTTTAAAACAAAAGTTAAAAGAGTATATATTTTTTTAGGATTGAGTATGGTTCCAATAACAAGAATATACAAAATAACCATATTTATCAAGAGAGAAAAATATTTTTCCCCCATGTTCGTCAAGTCCCTAGTTTGTCAGTAGAGGGACAAAATGGCCCTGCACATTGTCAGGGCCACAGGCTTTGTCCCTTTTCTGGTCTACCTTGGCCAACTGCCATTCCCAAAGTCATCTCTTGTGCTATGATGTCAGCTGTAGCTCTTGCTATTTGGTCACATTTTAACCAGCGAGAAAAGTAAAAAGAAGGAAAATAGCACTCTGCCCTCAAAGACTGTCTCCTATGTGATCATGCAACTCCCCCAGGAGCCAGAATTTTATCACATGGTCATGAAAAGCTACAAAAAAGGTGTAGGGATACAAATATTTTATTTTGAAGACCATCGGTCTAGCTAATATTGAAGATTCTAGTACCCTGTAGCACAGGAAGCTTGCTCTAATATAAGTCTTCAACTAGGAAAGACTGGCAATAAGAGTAGAGAAGAGTCAACACATTTGTTGATTAATTTAAAGAAATGGTTAACAAGACTTGGTAAATCAAATGTGAAATGTGAGTGTGAGGAACTGATAAGATTTGGTTATGATCTCATCTTGCCTCTTTGTGCGGTGAGAGGTACCAACTGAACTGAGCTTACAATGAAGACTAGGATGGGAGGGGCTGGGTTTATGCTTTGTATGAAAATACAGTAATATATAGATGCCATGCAGCCATCCAACCAAATAACAAAGTAAAATAGCTTGAAATGGTGATTAAGAAGATGTTGCAGGTAGGCATGTTGTTTATTCAAGGTAGAAGGCTCAGAATAAAGTTTTTACTTACTCCCATGCAATATAATAGAATATGTTATGAGAGCTAATTTATGTTTCTTAGTGTCATTATCCAGCTTTCCCCATCTACATGAGTACGATGCATTCTAGTCATTCCATGACACATTTAGGTTTTCACTCATTGTGGTCGCTAACAGAGACAGTGGTCATTTTGGCATATCTTCTCATTTTGCTGACATCATCTGTGAATAACATTATGTCTTATTTAAAATGTAGGCTAATCTTTCTCATATTCTAAATGTTACTTTTGTTTAATGGAAATCATTAATTTTAAATAAATGCTTGCAGCAGTTAGCATTTTTATTTGATTTACAGGAAAACTAATTTGGCCCCATCCTGGTTCTATTTATATTGCAAATACAACATTCTGTTTAATTCTTTGAATGTGTGTATGCATGTGTGTGTTTTTCTTCATGAAATCACCTGTAAAATATGCCCTGACTTTTTTAGAATGCTGCCACATTAGGATAAATAAGGTTTAAGTGCACCAATTAGAGAAAGTATTATGGAGTTTATTTATGTCAGAGCCTTCACAATTATGCTTGCGAGTCCGTGTTTATTTTTTTTATCCACTTTTGAAGTGACAAACGTGAGGACTCACGATTGGTACTTCAATCAGAAAACAATCAAGATGGCAAATGAGTTTTGTGGAACCTCATTTTTTTATTATATATTACACCAAGTTGTAGTGGTGGCATTTGAATGTGTTGTATTCTTTTCCAGCAAATTTACCATGTGTGATTTCATATGGCATTCAACACTTTCAATTTTAAAGGTATAGGAGATAAGGAAAATGTTATATATTTTTGCTAATTATTCTAGGCTACACAATACTTACCCACTGAATGTATTTTGATTCTATATGGTTGCAAACACAAGAAGATTTCAGATGTGTAGGAGGAATGTTTATAGCACAGAGAAATAGAAAGTAACTTAGGATATAACTCTGATTAAATTGAAAGTCATGAAAAGATACTTAAGCAAACAGAAATTGGAAAGAAGATGTGAAATCTGTCTTCAATGAGTGCAGTCTACTATGATCAATTGTCATATTCTTCCCAAGATAGAATAGGTTAGCATTTGATAAGTCCGGAAAACATTTTGACAAATTGTTCTGAATTGGTCTATGTATAACGATGGATCTCAGACTCCAATGTACATCACAATTACCCTGTTAAAGGACTTTTAATACACAGATTGCTATGGCCTACGCCCAGAATTTCTGATTTAGTAAGTCTGAGATGGGGCCTGAGAATGAGCACTCTAAGAAGTTCCCAGGTGGTACTTATGCTGCCGGTCCAGGAACCACTTTGAGGAGCATTTCTCCATCATAAGCCACAATGGACAAGATACAAGCAACTGGCCTTGAAAGAAGGTTATTTTGTTTTGCTTCTGTGAATGCCGATTTAAGATAACACATTGTATTTGATGCTACATTAACCCTCCTGTTAAATGTTATAGTGAAAAATTTTTTCTCTATAATCTTTTAGGTTTTCTTTTTTTTTGAGACATTGTCTTTCTCTGTCACCAGGGCTAGAGTGCTGTGGAGTCAGCCTAGCTCACTGCAACCTCAAACTCCTGGTCTCAAGCAATCCTCCCGCCTCAGCCTCCCAAGTAGCTGGGACTACAGGTATGTGCTAAGATGCCCGGCTGATTTTTTCTATTTTTAGTAGAGACGGGGGTCTCACTCTTGCTCAGGCTGGTCTGAAACTCCTAAACTCAAGCAATCCTCCTGCCCCAGCCTCCCAGAGTGCTAAGATTACAGGTGTGAACCACTGAACCCAGCCACATTTTTAGATTTTTTTCTAAGAGATGGAACCTCTGGAGATGTTTCTTTTAAACTTGGATGATTTAATTTATACGG
>NW_012134858.1:206265-209384 GCF_000956105.1 Propithecus coquereli
TACCATGTACCAGGCACAGTTCCAGAGCTGGGGATATTAGCATGGACAAGATAACACCCCTGACCTCAGACACTTTATATTGTAGTGAGGAAGACAGGCAATAAAAAAAAAATAAACAAAATATACGGTATAATATCAAGTAGTGATAAGTACACTAAAGAAATATGGTGTATAGGATGAGATTGAATGTCAAAGTTTGCTATTTTAGATACTTGAGCAGCAAAGATTATTTTGAGGAGGTCACAATTGAAAAGTGGCTTGAAAAATATGAGTGACTAAAACATGAGAACATATGGAGAAAAGGTAGTCCAGCAAGTACAAAAGGCCTGAGGTGGGAAAGACCTTGATATATTTGAGGAATGACACATTCTTGTAGTTTATGATAAGACCTGAATTTTGTCAAAGTGTAATGGGAAAATGTTGGAGAGTTTTGAGCAAGGGAGTGGCATGGTCTGACTTAGGTATTTAAAAGGTCATTCTGACTTCTGTGTAGAGAACAAACCCTAGGTAAGAATAATGAAATAGCGAGATCTATTAAAATGCATCCACAGGGATCCAGGCAAGGGGCCCTCGCAGTCCATGTGGAAGCCATTGAGGTGATAAAAAGTGCTCAGTTTTGCCATTTATATTTGACACATACCTTGAAATTAGAGCTAATAGGGTTTGTTACAGATTTGATGTGAGATATCCCAAAGAATGAGCAGTCAGATAGGGCCTAGCTTTATGTCCTGAGCAACTGAATGGGGGGCTGCCATTTTGGGGAGGATTAGATTAGGGTGGAGAAAGAAATAAAAGATCAATTAATGAAATATGAAGATTAAGAAGCCTTTGAAAAATCCAAGTGGGATTTGGAATATATAAATTTGAGGCTCTCTCGTGACGTAAGGCTAGAGATGTAAATTTTACAGTCGTTGCTATATAGCTGATATTTAAATTCACAGGACAGGATGAGATTGCCATAGAGGAATTGAGAGAGAAAAAGAAACATAAATTACAGAGAAATGCAACAAGGAGACTGAGAGTGGCCGATATGGTAGGAGGAAATCAGCAGGCGAGTTGTGCCCTGGAAACCAAGTGTTGCAAATACTCTAGGAAAACAGTACCTGTGTGGAGCAGACATAGGAGAAAGATTGGCTATTTACATTTATGGCTTGTTAAACTCTTTCTTATTGGGAGTAAAGACATCAACATAGAAATAAAATTCCAAGGGTGAAACAATGGCAGAGGAAACAAGAACAACAAATCTTTAGGAACTGGAAAGCAGAGAGATAAAAAAAACACCTACCATACCAGAAGTAGAGATCTAACGTACTAGAAAAACCTTCGATTCTTGCAAGCAGAAAAGATCGAAAGCAGGCTATTTTGCATCATGGAATTCCAAAAAGCTCAGAAATCATAGCCTTTGGATACCTATAAGAATATGGGGGGGTGGCTGGTGCAGAAAATGGATTAAAGGAAATTAGATTCGAGGTTAAGAAGAGCAGCATAATGGTTAAACTAACAAAAATTCATTAAATAATCATGACATTTCAAGACATTGGGAAAAATAGATTGAGTTTACAAAAATAGGAAATTGAGAATCAGAAAAATATCAAAATTCTTAAGAGGTCATTGGTGCAGGCTTTAGAAAATCTGAGATCAATGATTTTTAACTTAGAATTTCTTACCTAGGAATTCCAATCTGGAATCCAGGCAAACTATGAAGGAATAAGCAAGTATGTTACTTAGAGTTTGATCAAGGAAGTAGAACACTTGAGTGATATAAAATAAAGGGATAACTATAAGGATTATATCATATGCTATTGTAGGAGCTGGCAAAGAAACTCATGGAGGGCTATTGCTTCTGTGTCTGGTGGTATGCCTAAGGGCCAGGGAGACCAGCAGGACTGGTAGTTGGGAAGAAGAGCTGGATAGGGAGCAAAGGAGAATAGGAGAGAAACTGGAACCCTCACTGTCTCTCACTGCCTCCAATCCTAAAGTATGTAATCTGCAGAAGATGCTGGCACCTAATACCTCCGAGCTGTAAGGAGGCACGGACACTGGAGATTGCACTGACCCATAGACTGGAATGGCCACTGCTTCACCGCCACTTCCAAATTTCAGACAAATTTCTCTTGTGGCAACAGCTAACCTGAAATATGAGAGATGGGAATTATGGAAAACATAGTTCCAGGCTAACCAAGTTGTCCCACTTAGAAACCACCCACAAAGGACACACTGCAGGCATTGTCAGATCTCGCAGGTCTTAAAAAATCATCTCCCATGCATCTTAATTCTGGAAATTTCTGGAGAATATCCTCCATTCAAGAGAGAGTATAAACCAACATTTAAAAAAGACGTAGAATTCAGAACACAGAGGATCAGTATCTGAGAGAGAGAGTGGGAATCCCCAGGAAGATGGTGGCGGAATGTTCAAGCACAAAATCATGTCCTAGAGCATCTCACACACATTGGAGCAAAAAGGATTCTTGGAAGGATGTATCCAGGAAAAAGATGTTATAAAGGAGAAAATTTTCTTAATACATTTTTGTTATGTTGAGAGGAGATTTAATAATTGGGCAGAAATTTTAGGGATGAATGAATAGATATTTAGAGCACTGAAAACTGAAAAAAAGAGAAATAGATAGTATGAAGGACACCAGAGAAAAATGTAAAGTGACTCAAGTGTGGTTTATTATCAAATTTTCAAATATTAGTAAATATTAATCAACCAAAAATTTGTGACCATATGGGGAAGACAGCACAGGGGGACTTGTGCTTGCCTGTGTATGGTGGGGAGAGGGCAGACAGAGAGAAACCTGTGGAAACATGGTGGCGAATAGTAGAAGCAGCAGCAGAAAGAATCAAAAGCTGTCATCAGGGTGAGACAGTGGATTGCTGCTCTTTGTTCAAAAGCTTGTTGAAAATGTTGAGCTTTAAAATTGCATACGATATTTAGGATTTCAAAAAAATTGCGGGGGAGGCAGGTGGGGAGAAGCAGGGAACAACTATGACAAATGCTGCTGAGAGGTCACCCACTGGGATTGGCAATGTGAAGTTCTGAGGTTGGTGAATGTGAAAAAAGTAATTTCTTTGGAAATGTCTGAAAAAAAACTGGTCTTATTTGGGTACAGGAGCCA
>NW_012134858.1:224533-225715 GCF_000956105.1 Propithecus coquereli
CAGGACAAATTTAAATCTTTGTTACCAGATAGGATATAACGAGAAGAAAACCACATCACACCTGTGGAATTTCTGCCAAATATATAGAACCTGAGTTTCACCCCAAGGCAACCATAATTAAAAACTAAAATTGAGAGACATTTAAAAAACAACTGACCTGTAATCTCTAAAAGTGTTGAGGCACAGAAACTTGAGAGACTGAGCAATTGTTCCAGTCTGAAGAGAACTGAAGAGACATAGAAACCAAATAAAATGGGCGATTCTGAATTAAAAAGAAATTATTGCTATAAATAAATTACTGATCAATTAGTAAAACTTGATGAGGTATGAGGATTAGATGGTACATGTGCATTAATGTTAATTTCCTGATATCAATTGTTTAGTTCAGTCATGGAGGAGGATGTTCTTATTTGAAAAAATATACAACGAAATATTGGAGTGTAACAGGCAATCAGGTCATTAAAACCTTCTCAAATAGTTCAGAAAAAAAAGTTCTTTGTATTGCAATTAAAACTTTTGTGTAAGTTCTTAATTGTTTCAAAAAATTCTGAACTAAAACATAAAAATTTATATCCAAGCAAACAAAAGCCACGAATGTGGTCTTACATTTGTAAGGGAGGATGCAGGTTTGAGGTACTTTTAAATGGTACAGAATGGTTCAATCTCCTGTACCATGATTAATTGATGTAAATAAATGAAAAAGTGTATGCATTCACCATGCCTTATTTGCTCTGCCAGAGGCACTGATGCTTGGATGAAAACCCCAAGTCTGGAAAAACATGAAGCACCTCCTGCTGAGTGCTTTTGTAAGCTGATTTGAGTCACCCACAATCATGATAGCCTGCAGCCTTGATTGACCGCCACGGACCCTGCCGCCACCACGCTGGGTAAGAGGACACCAAAATGTTTTGTTCAAAGACAGGAGAGCAAAAGAAGTAATTTATGTAAATACTAATGATGGCAATAGGAGAGACAATGAATATTTAACATTATAATAGCCTGTCTTTGCTGAGTTGATCAACTTTTCTTTGTAAAGTTTTACATGTAGTAAAAAAAATAATAAATATTTGCAATACTATATCATAAGTATTTCTAATACCCTGGGAACTTACACTTTAATTTTAGCACATATGGATTTGTATTTATATTTTCTCAATATGTAGAGGCAGTCAGGATCCATGT
>NW_012134858.1:225765-227988 GCF_000956105.1 Propithecus coquereli
ATCCTCAGATAAGATAGTTTATGCAAACAAAAATAGAGTGAAAATATAATGAATTTAATATTAAGGATTTAAGTTGCATTTATTATTAAGGAGAGGTAATCCACTTGGAGTTCATTTTCTTACTAATCTTTTAAGCACAGTGGCACATGGGAAGAAAGTTTTCACTCATCCAGACAAAATATTTAATGAGCACATACAATATCCCATGATTTTTGTAAGCTCTGGAGATAAAGCAGAGAGCAAAAACTTTAAGCCACTGTCCTTGTAGAATGTACATTCTAGTGAGTTCTGGGAAAGACCATGAGGGAAGACATGCATGAAAATAAAGATGAGAATATTACAAGGCCTACCTGTCACAAAAATTGGGTAATAGGATAGAAAGTGCTAATCTAGAAAGAATGCTATCAATATGTCATCATCACTGATGAGACTTGAGCCATAAAATAGAGAAAGCAAAGAGAAGGCACAAGCATTCCAGATACAGGGAACGACTAGTTCAATAGTCTTAAGGTTTGAGATCTTTATGCTTATAAAGAAGTCCAGCAAGTCTGGACCATAGTGAATACCACAAATAGTGTGGATGATGGAGCTTTGGTAAATTACAGGTACCAAGTCACCTAGGGCATTGTAGGCCAAGATAAGAGGTTTGAATTTAATTGGAAATAAAATGGAAATTACTAGATTTTTCTTTTAAACAGAAAGATATGATAAGATTCACGCTGTTAAAGAGATCATTCTGATCACTATAGGAAGAGCAAGAGAGAAAAGAATCATGCAGCCTGGTAAGCAGACTAATTGTGTCATTTGTCAGGCATATCTCAAGATATATTAGAAAAAAGAAGAAACATACGCTATATTTAAGAATAAAGAATCTTTCAAAGTAAAGTGGTATCAGCTGATTTTAATAAGCCAAAATTCAATTTAGGTAACATTTTAGTAATTATCATTGCAACAATAGTAATTATGTTCATTGCTTCCCACCAATGTCTCATTTGACTTTGGTATTGGAAACTAATGGCAGACAAATAGGAGAAGAGTTCTGACTTTGTGTAAGTGAATTCTTGTCACAATTAATCTCTTATTGTAAGCAATGGTCAATGTAAGGTAATAAAATTATACATATGTTGCTGTGATTTTTTATATTTTTGCCATTGGTTAAAAACATTGTTCATAGTAGGTACAATGAACTTTGACCAATTTAGCAACATTTTTTCCAATATGTAGAATTAATTATTTAAGAATTCACTAGCTGATTAATGATCAATAAGCTAATCTCAGCTTAAACCCATCTGTAACATTTAATGATCCTTAGCCATATTTCACTGAAACTCCAAAATGAAATAAAGACCTCTATTATGAAGTTGATTTAGGCCTTGTCTATTCCAAACTCTCCAATGAAAAATGATTGTGATACACAGTGTTCTCCTAGTGTATCTTAGAAACAGGAATAAAAGTGCTTCCTAAACAAGAATGAGTTATGGGATTTAATTCTAGCTCTGGCAATGATTCATTGGATAACCTTGGGAAAGTTACTTCAACACTCTTGTAGTTTCCTAGTTGTAAATGGGGATATTAACCATTTGCCACTGAACTCTTAAGCCTGACTTATGGGATAGCAGTTGCTTACTAAGAATTTTAAAATACAATTGCAAACTTGGTGATAAGCTAGGTATTCTATTATAAATACAAAGAAACAAACTGAAATATATAGGATAATTGAAAATATTTTAACAAGATTTTATGTTCTAGTTACTAGATCATGGGCAGGATATCAAGATGAACACAACACCGCTGATCTCAAGGACATGATTTTCAAGTCAAAGAGATAGGTTCATGTAAAAAAGTGAATTTATAAACATTGCATGTGCTACTGAGAATGACTGACCACTAGAATTATATAAGTCATGAGAAAGCAGGCCTTATCTGTCTTGTTCAGCATTTTCAACCCACCACTTGGAACAGTGTCTGGTCCTTTGGTCATTCAGTATTCATTTATTAAGTGAATATTTATTGAATCTCTACCATGTACCAGGCACAGTTCCAGAGCTGGGGATATTAGCATGGACAAGATAACACCCCTGACCTCAGACACTTTATATTGTAGTGAGGAAGACAGGCAATAAAAAAAAATAAACAAAATATACGGTATAATATCAAGCAGTGATAAGTACACTAAAGAAATACGGTGTATAGGATGAGATTGAATGTCAAAGTTTGCTATTT
>NW_012134858.1:231003-234179 GCF_000956105.1 Propithecus coquereli
GGGAATAAACTTGAAAAGAGAGAGGGAGGAAGAGAGGGGCAATTGCTAGAGCAAGTTCCTTGGATTGACAAGGTGAGATAAAATAGGATCGAATTCATGGTGGGGTGCAAGTGTCGGCTCATCTCTCCCACCCTGGTCTAATTCATCAACGTCTTTCACCCAAAGTACTTCAGCAACCTCAGAATGTATCACCCTATTTCTCCCTTTGTTTATCACGGTCTTATCCCAACACAGCAGCCAGAGTGATCAGTGGTAAAACATAAATTCTGTCTTCAACTCCACAATAGCTTCTCTTTTCAGTGGGATTAAATTCAAAACTCTTATAAATGCCTACATGTCTTTCGGGGGTCTAAGCCCCATCACCTTGCTGATTTCTCCTCTTGTCCCCCACCAAGTCTCCTCTCACTCAGGCAGCGTCAGCCTGACTAGTTTTCCTGTGGAACTTTGCACTTGCCAGGACACACCCTAACTCTTGGCCGGTGCTGGCTCTGTCCTTGTTCTTCACTCTCTCCCTGGATGTCCATACGGGTCCCTCCCATATCCTTGTTCAGGGCTTTGCTTGGATGTCACCTTCTCAGGGACGCTTTGTAGGATTATCTTATTTGAATCTACACTGCTGCTACCATGGCCTCCCAATCCCAATTTCCTGTCCCTACACTATAGAAGTTCATTATCCTTTGAAAGTTGAACCTGAACTCTACAGATTCATTTGAACCTTGGGGTCATACCTTTTAGGTGCAATTGATCAGCATGTTTGTGTGTTTTTCTCCATCTATGTGCAGGAATGGAGAGCCAAAAAAAAGGATTTATGCAGGATTGGGGTTTGGCAGAAAATAAATGGGGATATGGCAAAGGAGTAAGGCTGGAAACAATGAAGTGACTGTAACTGTGAACTATCTAACCCAAATTATGCTGGGGAGGTGAGTATTACATAGTGGAGGTTGTGGTGGAAGTTATTGGTCCTGGAGAGTGAATGGTGAGAGTCTGGGGTATTTCATGCTGGAGGTATTATATAAATTGATAATGGTAAGTTCTAAGGTTTGACATCATGGCTGAAATCGGAGTAGAGGACTAGAGCATTCAAAGTGTGGAGGCCCAAGACAGAGAGATCAGGGAGTTGGGTGAATTATATGTGTGATGTTAAAATAACCAAAAAGACAGGAGGAGATTGCGGTGGCTAGTGAGAGAGTAAACCAGGTGTGAAATAGGGTGTGAGAAAGAAATAGTCACATATTAAGGGGACTGCCAAAGAAAGAGTGACTTCAGGGAGTATCCAGGTTCTGAAAGAGCAACGAAGCAAAGAAGTGTTCAGAGAAGAAGAGTATGAGGATATGGGGAAGATTTTCTGACAAACAGACTCATTCCCAGCAAGCACTGTGAGAGGTTTGAGTCATGAGGGAGTGGACAGGGCTGAATCAGATCAGAGCCACATTGGCCCAAGGTCCCCAGGGATGGAGGCTGACATAGGAGGCTTGGACTCCTCACAAAGTCTAAGTACTCCAGTGATGTAAGACATAAGGGGATTTATCCCGAGACAGTTTTAGGGGGAGGTGGAAGCTCACTTCTAATTGGAACCTCTTCTTGGCCCTACACTTCCTAGCCGTTCACAGTGATAACAAAGGGTCTGTTGGGGGAGCGGCATAGTGGACTGAGTGGGGGCATGAGGGACTCTTGTAGACCCCACTTTTAATTCTAACGAAAGCCAGGATAGCTTTTGCTCAACCATATTCTTTCTGGAGAACAAAATATACTAATGACTTATATGGAGAGAATGAAAAGAGGAAAATAAAGAGTTTAAAAAAAAGAGAAAATATATATTTAAAATAACAAAATCTTATCCAGCCACAGTGGTTGGCAAATATTCACAATATTCACTACACTAGTAAGATACTGCGGCCGCTATGAAAACCCAGACCTCCTGACTTCTGTTTGTTCAATGACTGTTATCCTTTTGGCTAAATGTGTTCTCAAAGTACTCCAAATATCGTCCAATTAAATAAGAAAGGGTTAAACATCAATTGGCAACAGCAAAATATTTCAAGGCTTCTTCAGAAGACACATCTATAAACACTGAAATTATCTTGAAATGACTGACTTACAGGTATTATTTTCAAAGTGCATGATTATTTATATAGCAATGTTCTGGCAGAGGAACACGACGCCACCTGTTTTCTTCTCCCTACAAACAGGGCCAAAATACTGACGTTAGTTTGTAATTAACCACTTTGATACGCTTCTGGCAATGCATTCTTCATCATCTTGGTATTATAATACAAGTAGCACCTCTGAATCGAAGGTGTTTAACTAAAGAAAAGAACATAAACACTTACACACAGAGGGACCAGTAGCAAATTATAGCAAATCAGCAAGCAACCTATAAGAGGCTGCTTTGGAGCGTTGAAATACAACTTGGCTCAGATTAGTTCATCTAAATTTCTTTTCTACAACAGCTTAACCCATACTTGCTTTGATTTGAATTTCTAAGTGATGTTAGGTGATTCTGCTTATCACTAGCTGATGCCCCGATGAATACCACAAGCACAAGCTGATGGCTAAACATAATTAATAACCATATGCAGTATCTTGGTGAGCCAACAGGAAAAATAAAATTTGGAAAGGAAGAAAATCAGAAATCACCCATTTTATTAAATCAAGGGTAGAGGCAAAGGTAAAGTTTGGATAAAAACCTCCCCTGTTCACTAAAATCAGGTCTGTCTGGATAAAATAATTGAAGTCAGGAAACAAGGCACTTATTATTTCTATAATAAATGTTCTTAAAATGCAATTCCGTAATACCAGATAATATAAGAAAATGGCATCTAAAATCTAACTTTTCCAGCTCATTTTACTATTATGAAGAGTAAAAAGAATGAATAGGAGCATGATGATGTTTAAATTACAGCATTGAAAACATAAAATATACATATATATTAAATATATAGAATAGGTACTAAAATCAGGTCTGTCTGGATAAAATAATTGAAGTCAGGAAACAAGGCACTTATTATTTCTATAATAAATGTTCTTAAAATGCAATTCCGCAATACCAGATAATATAAGAAAATGGCATCTAAAATCTAACTTTTCCAGCTCATTTTACTATTATGAAGAGTAAAAAGAATGAAAGGAGCATTATGATGTTTAAATTACAGCATTGAAAACATAAAATATACATA
>NW_012134858.1:234229-238262 GCF_000956105.1 Propithecus coquereli
ATAATAAAGTATAGACAAACAATAAAGAGAAAACACATCACAAAAGACATGTTGATTGTGGCCAAAATTGATAAGTTCACTCCTAAATAAAAATGTCTTTTGTTGACCTTGAACCCTGTCAAGACATGGGAGAATTTGAATAATTCTCGTAAACTCTAGACACTATGATACAAGACCCCTTGGTGAATCAGAGACGATATATGTGGAAATGTCTAGTGAAGGTTTTGGAAACCTGACTGACACCAGAATCTTCCTGAGATATGGTTATGATTGTGTTGTTGACAGGTGTTCAGGTTTGGGGAGCTGTCATGACTTTCTAAAAATTTCTATGAAATATCCTGTTAGGAACTCTGCCGCAGGGGAGGAGGTGAGCAAGGGAAGCTTCATGTGTATTTACAGCCGCTCCCCATCTCTCACGTCACCGCAGAAGCTCCGCCTCCTGCCAGATCAGTGGCAGCATTAGATTCTCATAGGAGCACGAATCCTACTGTAAACTGCACATTGGAGGGATCTAGGTAGCACGCTCCTTATAAGGAGGCCTGATGATCTGAGGTGGAGCTGAGGCAGTGATGCTAGCCCTGGGGAGCAGCTGCAAATACAGATCATCAGTAGCAGAGAGGTTTGACTGTACAATAAATATAATGCACGTGAATTATCCTGAAACCATCCCCCTTCCCCCAGTTCATGGAAAATTATCTTCCATGACACTGGTCCCTGGTGCCAAAAAGGCTGTGCTATTCCACATGATGTTTCATTTTCAAATGATATTTGACCCCTTCCTACCATCATTCTCCTACCACGCACGCTGCTTCCACTCACGCCCTC
The DNA here is from genome assembly GCF_000956105.1 of Propithecus coquereli. Lineage (NCBI taxonomy): Eukaryota > Metazoa > Chordata > Mammalia > Primates > Indriidae > Propithecus > Propithecus coquereli. The sequence continues at coordinate 235,055 of NW_012134858.1, forward strand.
TCCTTTTTAAAACAGTACATTCTTACAGCTCTGCAGGATTCAGTTAGATTCTTCTGATCTTCGTGTTTCTTTCTCCTCTGTTAATTTGGAATTGAGAACGTGCTCGTCAGTGATAAAGTTTACATTATGTTTTTCATAGTTTGTGTGACAATCGATAATTCTTTTGATTCACTTTCAATACTGATTAATTTTGGAAACATTTGTGTGCAAGTTTTGCAGAGGCATATGGAGAATCTGTGCATATCCAGGGAGATCAGAACCAAGGTAAAATTAATTTTAAGTGAATTTGTTGTCTGCTGAGATTGCTTTTCTTTCTCAGGACTCCATTTCTACTTGCCCAGTGACTTCCTTTTATTTTCCTTGCTACCTGGGATGCTGCCTTAATAAATTTCTTTCCCTTTTTCACATCAAAAATTAATTGACATAGTTGTTATTGAGAAAATATTGCAAATTTTTCATTGAAAATAATGTTAAATATACGCTTTCTTAATTGGCATTGTCATTTTGTCTTTATGAATGCATATTCATATATCTCACCTATCTTTTAAGTAATGTATTCCAGTCAATTTATAAAAATATCTAATAAAATTTCGAATTTCATCCTTGTCCTACCTCCCTAGTTCACAGCCATACAAATATAATCCCTCAATTCTCTGGAGCAGAAATAAGCACTTTCAGGAGCTTGGTGTTTGCCACTACAGTGCTGCTTTTTTGTGCAATTATACCTGTGTTCATATACATATAATCTTTATCTTTATTTGTCTCACACAAACGGTACTAAACCGCTCTCTGCATTGTTCTTCCCACTTCATAATATGCTTTGGAGGATGAAATTTTTATATTATTGGTACTACTTTGAAATGCAGGTTGTTTCTACATTTATTTAGGTTTAACTTTGTCCTTTAGCAATGTTTTAAAGTTCTTTATTTGTGCATTTTTTGTTCTTATGTTACTAGCTACTATGGTTTTGGTTCTAGAAAGAAGTGATTTTCCCTTTATATTTATTCTATATTTTTATTAATATCAAAGTATAACATGCATAAGCAAAGTGAGCAAATCCTAGAGATACAGATTTATGAATTTTCATGATAAGCTTACCCATGTGACCAGCCCCAGAGCAAGAAATAGAACATTACTGGAATTTGAGAAGATTCCTTTCTGTACCCTCCCAGACATTTCTTTTTCTCAAAAATAAATGTTATTTAAAGTTCTAAATCCATAAATTATTTATAACTGTGTTTGAACATTATATAAGTAAATTTTTGTTGCATACACTCTGTTGTGATACATCCATAGCTGTTGATATGTGCAATAAGTTGGGTCAATATTTTTATTATACTGAGTAAAGAAAGCAACTCCCAAAAGGTTATTTATTGCATGATGCCATTTATGTAACATTTTGAAATAACAAAATTTTAGATATGAAGAAGAATTGTGGTTGCCATGGGTTGGGGATAAAGTGGGGCAGAGGCAGGAAGGAGTTGGGTGCAGTTATGAAAAGATGACACCAGGGATCCTTGCGGTGACGGAACGGTGCAGTGTCATGGCTGTGGTAGTGAATGCAGGGACCTACACAAGCGATGAAATTGTATGGAGCTGTACATCCTTGGACACACCCACAATGAATAAACTAAGACTGGAAAACTGAGTAAGATTGGTTTATTACATCCACACATCAGTATTCTGTTTGGCATGTGGCACCTTATTTTTAGCCAAATGTTACTATTGGGGTAACTGCGTAAAGGGTACACTGGTATTTCTTTGTAGTTGTTCTCATACCTGCATGCGAATCTGATCTGCAGTTATTTCAAAACATCTTTCTGCGTTGAAATACTACGCATATTTTACATTAAATATAAATGAAATGGGTGTTTTCCCATTTTTACCTCTTGAATAATTCAATCTTAAATCCGTTAGTTGGAAGATCAAGGTAGGTGTCTGAAGTTCAGATTAGGTGACAACAATGACCCAGAGCAAGATGTCGGAACTTGATCAGAGTGAGAAATACACCCTTGGCAGGCAGCCTGGTGTAAAGTATCAGATGGTGAGCAGGATGAGGAGGGCTTCTACTCAGGGGAGCAGCTAGCGTGGTGTGCCAAAGCTCAAGGAAGTGAGGAGTGTGTTCACAGGAAGGGCTGCCCCGGTGTGTGGTGTCCGAGTGCTAGCAGGGTGAGGAGACCATCCGTGTGGGGGAGAGGCCCAGCATGGTGAACATGTCAGTCAAAGGCCAGAAAACAATGTAAGCCAATGGTTACATATTGAGGAATTTAATATATAAGTCATAAGGGTAACAGCAGCTTTATTTTTTAACTATCATTAAAAACAAGCTACAAATACAAAAAAGGAAATGTAGAAACGGCAAAAACTAAACTATGCCATAAGGTATGAAATGAGAATCAAAGTCATCACTGGAAACTCATGTATATAGGTGGAAAAATAAATATAGATGAAAATGACTCTGAGGATCTCGAAGCAGTGACGTCTATTAGCAATGAGCACATATAGCATCCAGATCTTGGCTTCTAATTACTATCCATCACGAAAAGGAAACAGGGCTCTGGAGAAATGTCTGATTTCAAGACAGAGGAAGAACTACAAGATGCCTTAGAACACCTTTCATGTCAGAAAGTAAGAATGTATTCAATGAATAATTGAGACATTTCAAAAAGACATAAGAACCACTTTATATAACCTCCCACTGGACAAATCATAGACACTATATATCAAAATATTAATAGGAATGAATTATAACCTATGGAATCAAATAATTGGCCATGCGTCCTGGCAGATAGCAAGTGATCCAAGTGGGAATCATTAGTAACAGGACAAATTTAAATCTTTGTTACCAGATAGGATATAACGAGAAGAAAACCACATCACACCTGTGGAATTTCTGCCAAATATATAGAACCTGAGTTTCACCCCAAGGCAACCATAATTAAAAACTAAAATTGAGAGACATTTAAAAAACAACTGACCTGTAATCTCTAAAAGTGTTGAGGCACAGAAACTTGAGAGACTGAGCAATTGTTCCAGTCTGAAGAGAACTGAAGAGACATAGAAACCAAATAAAATGGGCGATTCTGAATTAAAAAGAAATTATTGCTATAAATAAATTACTGATCAATTAGTAAAACTTGATGAGGTATGAGGATTAGATGGTACATGTGCATTAATGTTAATTTCCTGATATCAATTGTTTAGTTCA
>NW_012134858.1:247381-249624 GCF_000956105.1 Propithecus coquereli
ATAAAAAGTACAAAATAGTAAATACATAAACCAGTAGCATAGTTATTTATTATCATTAGCAAGTATTATGTACTGTACATATTTATATGTGCTATTCTTTTATAAGACTGGCAGTGCAACAGGTTTGTTTACAGCAACATCACCACAAAAACATGAGTAATGCCCTGTGTTATGACATTATGATGGCTATGATGTCACTAGGCAATAGGAATTTTTCAGCTCTATTATAATCTTATGAGACCACCATTATATATGCAGTTTGCTGTTGATTGAAATGTCATTATGTGGTGCCTGCCTATACTTATATCATACAAAGGAGAACATCATGGGAAAAGAGCACCAGCCTCCTTGTAACTACACATATTTAGATTCTACCCTGTACTAGTTACTATTCTAAATGCTTTACAAATAAAATAATTTAATCTTATTACCAATTCTATCAGATAGCTATTAGTAAGCCTTTATACCAATTATTTAATATTCTCTACAGATTAGAGAATATTGCCAAAAAATAAATTTCAGCACATTAATACAATAAAGGTTTGTATATCACATTTATCATCTAATGAAAGTGGGCAGAGGCACTCTGTTTCATATAGTCATGCAACTACCAAAATGCCATCTGTCTAGAACAAGGTTTCTAGTACCACCAACGTTGGTACTATTGACACTCGGGTTGAATAATTTTTTTTATTGTGGGCAACTGTCCTGTGCATATAGAATGTTTATGAGCATACCAAGCTTGTATCCACTAGAGTCCAGTACTATCATCCTAGTTTTGATAAATAAAATGTCCTCAAGTTTTGTCAAATGTTTGCTGGGTCAGGGAGGGAAATTACCCCTTTGGGAATCACTGATATAGAGACAGTGTCATGCCCTACAGTCCTAAAGACTTCACTGGTTTTGTTTTGTTTTGTTTTATCTGTCTGGCAGATCATGGAAGAAATAAATCATAGAACATTATATAAGAAGGGTTAAGGGCCAAGTTCAGAATTGATGAGCATCACTAGTACACTCATTCTATTGTCTGGGACATATTAAAATGGCCGTATTCATCCAGGAAATGTGGTAATTGTAGTTTTCCTATGTTCCAAAGAGGAGAATGAAACAGGATTTGATAAACAAATAGCATTTTGAGGGGGTCATAATCCGCCCTTCTTATCGTCAACTACAAGTTTCACTCTTTTCTCCCTGTACATAATACTTACTCTGTTTACAAAGAAAATAATCAAAAGTTTCATTACTAACTGCAGCCAGCTCTGGTTCTGGTTCTCTTGGTAATACACGTTATTCTCCATCAGGTATGGTGCCTTCACGGCCCAGTTACCTTGGAGTTCAAAAGGCATTTCTTGCTGTGCCCACCCTCCCCCCAGCAGTATACAGTAGTGGAAGAGAGACAGCTTAATGACAATAAATTCTTCATTTGGAAAAGAAAAGGATGGGGAACAGATCAGTGATTGTTCTACAGAACAGTGAATGAGGCAGGAAAAATTCCTCGATTAGATTTGTCCATTATTCTCTATGACTGTGGAATTTAAGTTCTGTGATACTCTTGCCTGTCTGCCATCTTCCTCAGCCACATCTAAAGTGCCATGGCTTGGTATGCTATCTTTTGATGTTGCCCAGTCTTCCCACACATTCCTTCTTTGCAGAAGCTCATCAAACAGTCAAAAGCTTGTTAAACAGGTTCCTTGTTTCTTTGGCATTGAAATTCCCTCAAAAGGCTCAGTAGGTTTCTTGCCTCTTTACTTCTCATTAGTTCTATGTACCATTAATCACACACACACATACACTATTATTTTAAGAAAAATTCTCAAATTTGGTTACTATCTCTGATTATTTGCCTCCATGCCTCATTACATATTGTAAAATTTTCCAAATTGTAAGTTATTTGCCTTGGGCAGGCCATACCCTCAATTTACTCTCTCACTTTGTATAACTTTAAAAATTCAGAAAGCAGTGAAAGAAAACACAATAAATTAAGAACTGACAATGATTACACACACATATACACACACAAAAACCATCAGAAAATTACAGATGAAGTAGGCAAGATGTAATTTTAGTAGAAACATCAAATGTCTGCATTTTAGGCTTATAATTTAAAATGCCAAAATTAAATAAAAACAAAGAATCAATGCTATATTCGCAAAGATTGTCAATGGCATAGAAACAATATGAAGAAGATTTGGTAGATACAGATATGATATTATATGGTTGATAGAAGATAAAAATAGTTAAAC
>NW_012134858.1:261649-262432 GCF_000956105.1 Propithecus coquereli
AAAAAAAAAAAAAACCAAGATCCATTAGTGGAATAACTGAAACTTACCAGAATTAAAATTTTTTTCTCCGAGAAAATGATGATAAGCTGTATGGTGGAGGAAATACTTTCTAGTCACACATCCAAAAATAATTTCATATGTATAATATATAAAAGACCCTTAAAACTCAACAGTGAAACAAACAATCCAATGAGAAAGTGAGCAAAAGACATGCACAGAGACTTTACTGAAGAAGATATGGCAAATGAAGTAATGAAAAGATATTTAACCTCTTTAGCAGTTAAAGAAATGCAAATTAAAATCATAATGAAATATGACTAAAAACCTATCAAAATGGCAAAAATAAAAAATAATAACACCAAATGATGGTGAGGACTTGGAGCAAGTGTATTACTCACACATTGCTTCTGGGAATATAAAATGGTATACTCTGGAAAATAGCCTGAAATTTCCTTTTGAAACTACAAATGGACTTAGTATATAACCTAGCAATTGTACTCTTGGGCATTTTTTGCAGAGAAATGAAAAATAATTTTCACACAGGGACTTGTACACAAATTTTCTTAGCAGCTTTATTCATAATAGCTGTAAACAGGAAACTCTCCAAATGTCCTTCAGGGGGCAAATGCTTAATCAAACTATGACACATCCATACATACCATGGGATAATATAAAAAATAATACAATATCTGAACTTGAAATTGGTCTATTCAGATATTCTGTTACCTCTTGGGTGAACTTAGGGAGGTTGTATGTTTCCAGGAATTTGTCCATTTCCTCCTC
>NW_012134858.1:262482-264303 GCF_000956105.1 Propithecus coquereli
AAAAATAAAATTTAAAAAATGACCCTCAATTATCAAGGTTGGTGTGATACATTGAAGTCTAACTTGGATAACTAGAATTTTTGACAAAAGATATTTACTATTTTCTATCATAGAACTATAGCATAGTTGGGATATGTGACTCACAGTTCTCTAATACTATTAGATACAGTCCAATACAGACAACCCTTGTAGAAGGCTAGAAGGGATGACACCATATACAATTTTTGAGGCTTTTTGAGTCTTTTAGAGACAGAGAAGATCTTTGGGAAAATATCTGCTATTTAATGTCAAAAGATGGGGCAGTTGCAAGTAGGTGGTGCCCTGTGCGGTAATGAACAGCCACAAAATTTTTATGTTAGCTTACGCTCCCGAGTGTCATGTAGATGATTTGTAATTCAATCCACACTATTGATTCATATAATACTTTGCCTAAGATCATCTTATTTGGAGGAAAAATGCTTAAGTCTTCAGAGGGATTCTAATGTTGGGATTTAAGGTTTTTATCGGTAAATAGAATCTTGGTCGGGTTGGCCTTTGGCTTTCTTGAGCCACATTACATGTTTCTCTTGCATAATAAATACTGACCTTTTGGGCAGTGTACAATTGAGCTCATCTAGAAGCACCTTATTAAAAAGGATCAGAATTTAATACGGCAGGATTTCACTTCCAAATTGCATACTGCCTGATTGCTAATGGTCCCAAATGTTAGTCAGCAAGTTTTTAAAATTGAAAAGTGTATGCCAGCTTAAAAATAAAATACATTCAACATTTTAAAGCCTTTATTTTAGAACATTTAGTTTTAAAGGTTCTGACTACATATTGTTTCAAGGTAATAAAGATTCCTATTGTTTTTAAGAAACACTACTGCATTACTGTTGTAAAATTAACATGTGTTTATTATAAAAGCAAACACAGCAGAACTTCAAAGGAAAAATAAGAACCACATCCAAGCTACCAGAATGTGTGTGTGTGTGTGTGTGTGTGTGTGTTTGTGTGTTTCCATTCAGACAGGATGCTGGCGGGATTACACAGAGCAATCCACACAAAAGAGTAAAGTCCAACTTAATCCAAGACTTGATTCACGTGATCTTCCCACACATACTAACTGACTGCATCAGATAGAGCTCCTCATAAAATCTAGAAAGATCAGCAAAGATAAAAAGAAATAAGCTATAACTCAACAATGTGAGGAATGAATTAGGGAATATCCAAACAGAGCCTGCAACCATCAAAAGTGTAATGAAGAGATACTACATGCAAAATTACACTTTAAAATTCAACAACTTAGAAGAACTTAATTCCTTAAGAAAATATGGTATCGAAAGTCAGCCAAGATGGTATAAAGGGAATAGTCCTATAACTATTAAAGAAATTGAATGTTTAATTAAAGAGTTCCAGAAAATGACATCTCTATGCCCAGATGGTTTTAGTATGTAAGTTTATGAAACATATAAGGAAGAAATTAACAGTAATTTTACACGATCTTTTCTAGAAAATAGAGAAAAAGAGTATACTTCCCAACTCATTTTATGAGGTCAGTATTACCTTAATACAAAAACCAAAGTAAGCATAAAAAACAAACAAACAAAATTTCTCATGAATTTAGACACAAAAAAACCTTAACAAAATTTTAGCAAATTGAATCTAACAATGTGTAAAAACAATAATACACTATAACCATATTGGGTCACTTGTTGCAGGTATGTATACAAGGCTGGTTCTAAATTCAAAAATAAATAATGCAACCCACCATTACTACAGATCAAAGTAGAAAAGTCAATTAAATCAAAAAGGCATTTCACAAAATTCAATACTCATTTA
>NW_012134858.1:264353-265419 GCF_000956105.1 Propithecus coquereli
CATGAATCAGAAGAAAAGAAATAATCTTTATTTGAAGATAATATGACTGCCTATTGAGAAAATTTCCAGGAATCTTCTAATTCTTTGAACTAAGAGATGTGTTTAGCAATACAAAGATAACACGTGAAAATCAATTATGCTTCTGCATATTAGCAATGAAAAAATTCAAATGGAATCTAAGAAAAAATACAGTTTGTAAGAGTTCTATGAAAGAGTTATTTAGGTATAAACCTAATGAATCATGCACAGGATCTATATACTAGAAACTACAATATGCAAATGAAAGAAGTTTCCATGTAACAAAACTACACTTCTTAATCTATTTTTAAAAATAAAAGATAAACATAAAAAAAATAAAAGATAAACAAATGGAGAAATATATCATATTCATGGATTGGAAGACCTAATGTAGTAAACATATTAATTGTTTCCAAATTGATCTATATATTTAACAAAATTCCAATCAAAATACAAGGAAAACTTTTTGTAGATATGGACAAGGTGATATTAACATTTATGTGAGGACACAAAAGAACCTAAATATCCAAAAGAAATTTTAAGAAGAGTAAAATTGGAAAAAATCCCATTACTTGATTTTAACATTTGCTATAAGGCTACCATAATGAAGACAGTATGGTTTTAGTGAAGTGAAGGACAAATAGAAAAATGGAACAGCATATAAATTCCAGAAATAAAACTCTATCAATATGGCTAATTATTTTTAATAAAGGTGCAAAGGCAAGTGGATAAAGGAAGGACATTCTTTTTAATAAATAGTGTTTGTTCAATTGATCATCCATATGAAAAAAAAAGGAACAAAAACTATATCTTCTATCTTATACAAATATTAACTCAAAATGTATCATAGATATTAATATAAAACATAAAACTATAAAACTTGCATAAGAAAATGGATGAAATCTTCACGGGTTAGAGCTGGGCAAAAAGTTCTCAGACATGATATCAAAAGCATAATCCATAAAAATAATAAATTTGACATCATTGACATTTAAAATTTTTGTTCCACAAAAGACACTATTAAGAGAATGAAAAATTCAACTACAGA
>NW_012134858.1:278885-284725 GCF_000956105.1 Propithecus coquereli
CCTATATAAAGTATCTTAAGTGCTAATATTCAGAGTTTTAATCAGACAAAGCTAGATTCTAATTTGGGATAGGATATGGAGGAGATGATACTCAGAACTCAATCTAGTTATTCAATCTTTCTAAAACTCAGTTCTGTCATTTCTAAAATAAAAATAATTACATTTACCTTAGAGGGTTGATATCAAACTTAAATGAGATAATGTGTATAAAACATTACAAGATGTCTATGATGTAGTAAGTGCTAAATAAACCAAAGTTGCTATAAGTTATAATATGTGCTGACTTGGCTCTGAAGCCCCTTGCTATCTAACCTAAATCAGGGGTTAGCAGATGTTTTCTGCAAAGGCCAGATAGTAAATATTTTAAGCTTTTTAGACCACTCTGCAATAACTACTCAACTCTGCTGTTGCAGTGCAATTGCAGTCATAGATAATATGTAAGTGACTGAGCATGACTGTTGGTCCAATAAAACTTTATTTGTAGACATGTGGCTTGCCTGCCTTACAAAAATTGGCGGTGAAAACAGAATGGTGGGGCAGTGGGAGGAAGGTGAGATAAGGCTGTGCGTTAAAGTATATAGTAAAAACCGTTCGATATAATCCATAACTAAAGCACAAGGCAGAGAATGGCCAAAAATAGAAGCTGCAAAAGTGGTCAGGGGCCCAGCTTGTGGAAGACCTTATGTGCTATGTTAAATTTAGAATTTGTCCTGTAACAAGTGATGGGGAGCCATTAAAGGGGTTTTAAGGTTGCTGAGCAAGCCTGGATCTAACAAGATGGTTAAGGGGATCTTCAGAATGGGAACACATCCTCGTTAGGCTCTGCTTCTAGTGTAAGGTGACATTTGAATAAAACGGAGGAGAAAGTGATTAGGTTATCTGTAAAACAAACAAAGATTGCCAAAGTCGTGAGGCAGAAAATCTCTTAGTGTGATTGAACAATAGCAGCCTGGTCAGCTTAGAAGGAACAAGTCAGGGAGTGATGAGAGTTACAGTAATGTAGTGTGACAGGAGATGAGGTTAGTGAGGATCAATTCTAAGACCTCATAAGCCATGGAAGGGTCTTTCGGTTGTTGGTAAGAAATACCTCTAAGTATTGAGCATGGGAGTGTCTGCTCTGATCTATAAATTTTAAAGATCACGTTGACTAGTGTGGGCAAAAACATGGAAAGGGGAGACTAATTAGGAAGCTATTTCAGTAATCCAAATAAGAGATAATGACTTCCAGGTGTAAGTAGTTGAGGAGGGAGTGGAGGAAGATCGGCGAATAGAAATCTCCAATGATTATCCCTCTGCACAAACACCAAATTCAGCAATTATCCCCATAAGCAAGCACCTTCAGAAGAATAAAAATCAGGTGACCTATCAAACTACATGATTTTAATATTATATCCAGGAAAGAGGCACTGAAGGGAGCAGAAAGGACAATCTGTGCTGCCTATGCCATCTGTCTCCCACCCCCAGAAATGTTACACCAGCACACTGAGTGGGGAGAGAAGTTGTATGCCCAGACAGGGAAAGTGAAGTGATTGTGGGACTTTGCATTGAAACTCAGGGCTGCCTTGGCACAGGGGAACACAGCACAGAGCAGAATACCATGAAGTCAGGCCACAAAGGCTGCAGTCCTAGGACAATTCCTGCAGCTGTTCTGGCTCAAAGCCAGTGGACTTAGGGTGCACATGACCCAGTAAGGATATTGTTTGGTAACTTGAGTAGCAATTCATCTACAGTATAATAGAGTATCAAACAGACTTTGGACTCAGACTAAGCCTCTGAGTTTAGGCCTTAGTTCCTGGATGGCATTTCTGGACCCATCCTGGGCCAGAAGGAAACATATTGTCCTGAAGGGAAGGACTCAGGAAGTATTCACAACCTACTAATTAAAGGGCCTTTAGGCTCTTAGTAAACATCAGAGGTAGCCAGACAATAGTCAGGTGAGACTGGGCTAGCTTCAAGTGTGACCTGGTGCTGGTGGCCATGAGGGACTGACCATATCATGCCTCCCCCAGCTCCAGTAACCCAGCACAAAGAATGAGTGAAGAGAGTGAGAAACTTTGCCTGATAATCCAAGGACTTCTCCAGGACCTTACCCAAGTCTACCAAGGTGATACTACCAGGAGTCTGCAAGAGTCACAGCATTACTGGGTTTATGTCACCCCCAGTGCTATTATGACTGTAGTGACCAAAGATTTAGATCACAACACTCAATTCCCTATGAATATCTGGAAAGCCTTCTGAAGAAAAATGGGTTCAAACAAGTCCAGACTGTGAAGATTAAAATAAGTACCTAATTCTTCAATGCCCAGACATTAACACACATCTGTAAGCATCAAGAACATCCAGGAAAACATGACCTCACCAAACAAACTAAACAAAAAGCCAGTGACCAATCCTGGAGTAATGGAGATATGTGACCTTTCAGACAAAGAATTTAAAATAGCCATCCTGAAGAAGGTCAGTGAACTTCAAGACTATACAAAGAAGGAATTCAGAAGCCTATCAGAGAAATTTAACCAAGAGATTGAAATAATTTTAAAAAAAAACAAATTCTGCAGCTTAAGAATTCAATTGACAAACTGAGAACTGCATCAGAGTCTCTCAATAGCAGAACTGACTGAGTAAAAGAAAGAATTAGTGAGATTGAAGGCAGGCTATTTGAAAATACAGACAGAAGAGAAAAAAGAAAAAAGAACAAATAAGAATGAAGCAAATCTACAAGATCTAGAACATAGCCTCAAAAGGAAAAATTTAAGAGTTATTGGCCTTAAAGAGGAGTTAGAGAGAGAAAGAATGGGGTAGGAAGTTTACTCAAAGAAATAATAACAGAGGGTTTTATAAAATTAGAGAAAGATACCAATATTCAGGTACAAGAAGGTCATAGAACACCAAGTAGATTTAATCCAAACAAGACTACCTCAAGGCATTTAATAATCAAGCTCCTAAATGTCATAAAGAAAAGGTCCTAAGGGAAGCAAGAAAAAACAAAAAAGCAACATATAAATGAGCTCTAACATGTCTGGCAGCAGACTTTTCAGTGGAAACCTCACAGGCTGGGGGAGTGTGGTATGATATATTCAAAGTGCTGAAGGGGAAAAACCTTAATCCTAGAATAATATATCCTTCAAAAGTATCCTTCAAACATTAAGGAGAAATAAAGACTTTCTCAGATAAACAAAAGCTGAAGGATTTCATCAACACCAGATCTGTCCTACAAGAAATGCTAAAAAGCATTCTTCAATAAGAAAGAAAAGGATATTAATGAACACTAAATCATCTGAAGTTATACAACCCACTAATAACAGTAAGTACACAAATACCGAACTCTCTATTACTTTAATCGTGGTATATAAACCACTTATATCTTGGGGAGGAAGATTAAGAGACAAACCTATCAAAAATAGCTATCGCTTTTTGAGAGATAGATAGTATAAAAAGATATGAATGGAAACAACAAAAGGTTAAAAAGTGGGTGGGTGGCCGTGGGGTTAAAGGGTAAAATTTCTATTAGATTTCTCTTTGCTTGTTTATTTGTTTGTTTGTAAGCATAGGTATCATATGTTTAAAATAACTGGTTATAAAATCTTTTTTCCAATCCTTTTGGTAACCTCGAATCAAAAAATCTATAATAGATACACAATAAATGAAAAGCAAAAAATTAGAAGACATTACCAGTGAAAATCACTCTTAACAAAGGAAGAGAGGAAGGAAGAAAGAAAGAGAAGACCACAAAACAATCAGAAATCAAATAAAAACATGGCAGTAATAACTCCTTACCAATTAATAATAGCGTTTAGTGTGAATGAAATAAACTCTCCAATCAAGACATAGAATGATAAACAAACTACAGAATGGGAGAAAATATTTGCGTCTTATACATCCGATAAAGGGCTAATAGCCAGAATCTACAAAGAACTTAAACAAATCAGACAGAAAACATCAAACAACCTTATTAAAAAGTGGGCAAAAGACATGAACAGAAACTTTTCAAAAAAGATAGACTAATGGCCAAGAAACATATGAAAAAATACTCAATGTCTCTAATCATCAGGGAAATGCACACCAAAACCACAATGCGATATCACCTAACCCCAGTGAAAATGGCTTTTATCAAAAAGTCCCAAAACAACAGATGCTGGTGTGGATGCAGAGAAAGGAAGGCTTATACACTGCTGGTGGGACTGCAAACTAGTACAACCTCTGTGAAAAGTAATATGGAGATACCTCAAAGAACTAAAAGTAGATCTATCATTTGATCCATCAATCCCACTACTGGGTATTTTTACCGAAAGGAAAAAAGATATTTTATTAAAAAGACACTTACACTGGAATGTTTATTGCAGCACAATTCACAATTGCAAAGATGTGGAATCAACCCAAGTGCCCATCAAAACATGAGTGGATTAATAAGATGTGGTATATGTATACCATGGAGTATTACTCAGCCATAAACAATGTGAACTAATACCTTTTGTAACAACCTGGATGGAACTGGAAACCATCCTTTAAGTGAAGTATAGCAAGAATGGAAAAACAAACACCACATATACCTCCTACTAAATTGGAACTAACTGATCAACACTCATGTGCACATATGGTAGTAAAATTCAATAGAAATCAAGTGGAGGGAAGGGGAAGGAGGGAATGGGGAAATTTATACCTAATGGGTACACTGCATACTATCTGGGTGAAGGACACACTTATAACTTTGACTCAAACTGTACAAAAGCAATTTATGTAACCAAAACGTTTGTATCCCCATAATATTTTGCAATTCAAAAAAGACATAGAGTGGCTGAATGGGTAAAAAAATAAGAGTCAACTTTATGTTGTCTCCAAGAAACCCATTTTGCCTATAAAGTTGCACATAAATTGAAAATAAAGGGATGGAAAAAGATATTCCATGCAAATGGAAACCAAAAAAAGCGCAGGAGTAACTATACTTTTATTAGATGAAATAGATGTTAAGATAAAAACCGTAAAAAGAGATCAAGAAGGTCATTACATAATGATAAAAGGGTAATTCAGTAAGAGGATATCACAGTTCTAAATATGTATTCACCTAACACTGGAGCACCCAGATATATAAAGCAAATATTGTCAGAGTTATAGAGAGAGATAGACCCTGATACAATAATCACTGGAGAACTCAACACTCCACTTTCAGTATTGGGGAAGTCACCCAAACAGAAAATCAACAGAGAAACATTGGACTTAATTTGCACTATAGACCAAATGGACCTAATAGATATTTACAGAACATTTCATCCAACAGCAGCAGAATACACGTTCTTCTTTTCAGTTCGTAGATCATTCTCAAGGACAGATCATATGTTAGGTCACATAAAAAGTCTTAAAGAATTAAAAAAAAAATTGAAATCATATCAAGTATTTTCTCTGACCACAACTGAACAAAACTAGAAATCAATAATAAGAGGAACATTGGAAAATATACAAACACATGGAAATTAAACAATATGCTCCTGAATGACCAGTGGGTCAGTGAAGAGATTAAGAAGTAAATTTAAAAATTTCTCAAAACAAATGAAAATGAAAACACAACATAGCAAAGCCTATGGGGTATAACAAAAGCAGTAATAAGAGGAAAGTTTGTAACAATAAGTGCTTCCATCAAAAAAGTAGAAAACCTTCAAATAAACAACTTAATGACTTATCTCAAAGAATTATAAAAACAAGAGCAAACCAAACCTGAAATTAGTAGAAGAAAAGAAATAATAAAGATAAGTGCAGAAATCAATGACATTGAAATAAAAAAAAATCAAAAATCAACAAAACAAAAAGTTTGTTTTTTGAAAAGATAAATGAAATGTACGCACTTTTAG
>NW_012134858.1:284775-285897 GCF_000956105.1 Propithecus coquereli
AAATAAATAAAATAATACAATAAAAGGAACAGGCTACTCATACACTTAACCACCTTCTGTAAACCTCAAAAAAATTATGCTTAGAGAATAAAATAAGCCAATCTCAAAAGAATGCATACTGCATGATCCGTTTTTGCAACATTTGTGAAATAGCATAAGTATAGAGAAGGAGAACTGATCAGGTTGCTAAGTGTGAGGGATGGTGGACAAGGGGATATGTGTGTTTACAAAGGGGTAACGTGAGTGAGCCTGTGGCAACGGGTAGTTGAATATCTTGATTGGGGGGCGGTGGTATATAAGGCTATACGTGTGATAAATTGTACATATGAACGCACACACACACAAATGAGTTGCTACGCCGGAAAAATCTGAGTAACCATGATGGATTACACCAATATTGTTTTATAGGTTTTAATATTATATAGTTGTATAGCTCTATAAAATATTAACATTGGGGAAGACTGGATAAATTTTACATGGGACTTCCATATACATCTTTATACAATGTCCTATGAATCTGTAATTATTTCAAAATAAAAATTAAAGAGTAAACAAATAATTTTACTGTAGAAAATATCAAGTATCGGAACCTTAATTTTTACCTCTTATAGTACCTCTAAGCCTATCAGAAGCCTCAAGCCCCTTTTGTGTTATCTAATGTGTATTCATAGTGCTGAAGTAATGGCAGACCATGGGACATGGAATGCTCCTGACACTAATAATTCTCACTCAACACTCATTTAACAAATTTGGTGAACGTTGGCGTGGTCTTCTAGGTTTGTATGTACCAGGCTTGCCCCTGGGGAAGTAGTAGACAATAACACACTGCAGCATGGCCTCCTGAAACTTCTGTCCTCCAGATCTGCTGTTCACATGGCCCTCCAAGCTAGGTACCACGAAATCTCGAAAGTGTAAAAGTTGTATAGTTTTATGCTTAAAAGTCGCATTGGGGAAGACTGGTTGAGAGTGCAAGGAATGTCCTTGTACATTCATTTACATTCTGCTGTACATCCCTGTACAACATCTTGTGAATCTATAATTATTTCAAAATAAAAATCTAATACAAGAACAAAAACAAAAGCATATTTTCTTATATAAAGTATCTTAAGTGCTAATATTCAG
>NW_012134858.1:298253-300843 GCF_000956105.1 Propithecus coquereli
AGACATTACAAATGATACTGCAGAAATCCAAAGGATCATGAAACTACTATGATCAACTATATGCTAATAAATTGGAAAACCTAGAAGAAATGAATAAATTCCTAGATACATACAACCTACCAAGATTGAACCAGAAAGAAATCCAAAGCCCAAATAAACCAATAACAAGTAGCTAGAAGCAGTAATAAAAAGTCTACCAGCAAAGAAAAGCCTAGGACCCAATGGCTTCACTGCTGAATTTTAACATGCATTCAAAGAATATAATCCTATTTAAACTAGTTCAAAAAATTGAGTGGGAGGTAATACTCCCAAACTTATTCTATGATGCTTCTATCACCCTGATTCTAAAATCAGACAAAGAACAACAACAAAGAAAACTATAGGCCAATATCTTTGATGAACATAGATCTAAAGTCCTCAACAAAATACTAGCAAACTAAATTGAACAACACACTAAAAAGATTATTCATCATGATCAAGTGTGATTCATCCCAAGGATGCAAGTACGGTTCAATATATGCAAATAAATCAATGTGATACATCATATCAACAGAACAAAAGACAAAAAATGTATGATCATTTCAACTGATGCTGAAAAACCATTTGATAAAATTCTACATCTCTTTATGATAAAAACTCTCAAAAACTGGGTATAGAAGGAACTTATCTTAGCACAATAAAACCCATATATGACAGAACTACAGCTAGTATCACACTAATTGGAGAAAAACTAAAAGCTTTTCCTCTGAGATCTGGAACAAGATAAGGATGCTCATTTTTACCATTGTTATTCAATATAGTACTAGAAGTTGCTGGAAAGGAGAAGTCAAATTATCCTTGTTTGCACATGATATGATTTTATATCTAGAGAAACCTAAAGACTCTTAAAAAAAAAAAACTACTGATAAACAAATTCAGTAAAGTTGCAGGATACAAAATCAACATGCAAAAATCAGTATCATTTCTGTACATCAACAGCAAACAATCTGAAAAAGAAACCAACAAAGTAATCACATTTACAATAGCTACAAACAAAGTAAAATACCTAGGAAGAACTTAACCAATGAGGTGAAAGATCTCTATGATGAAAACTAGAAAACTTTGATGAAAGAAACTGAACACGACACACAAAAAAAATGGAAAGATATTCCATGCTTATGAATTAGAAGAATCAATGTTGTTAAAATGTCCATACTACCCAAAGCAATCTACATAATCAATGAAATCCCCATTAAAATACTAATGACATTCTTCACAGAAATAGAAAAATAATCTTAAAATTTATATAGAACCAGAAAAGACCCAGACTAGCCCAAGCTATCCTGAGCATAAAGAACAAAATGCAGCAATCATATTACCTGACTTCAAATTATACTACAGAGCTGTTACTAACAAAACCAGTATGGTACTGACATAAAAACAGACACATAGACCAATGAAAACCCAGAAATAAATCCAAACATCTATAGTGAACTTATCTTTGACAAAGTTACCAAGAACATACAGTGGGGAAAGGACAGTCTCTTCAGTAAATGGTCCTGGGGAAACTGGATATCCATATGCAGAAGAATAAAACTAGATCCTTATCTCTCATCATATACAAAAATCATATCAAAATGGATTAAAGACTTAAATCTAAGACCTGAAACTATGAAACTACTAAAATAAAACATTGAGGAAACACTTAAGGACATTGGTGTGGGCAAAGACTTCTTGAGTAATACCCCCAAAACACATGCTACCAAAGCAAAATTGGACAAATGGAATCACATCAAGCTAAAAGGCATCTGCACATCAAAGGAAACAATCAACAAAGTGAAGAGACAACCCACAGAATGGGAGGAAATATTTGCAAACTACCCATCTGACAAGGGATTAATAACTAGATTATATAAGGAGCTCCAACAACTCAATAGGAAAAAACAAATAACCCTATTAAAACATGGGCAAAGGGTCTCAATAGACATTTCTCAAAAGAAGAAATACAAACGACCAACAGATATATGAAAATATGCTCAACATCATTGGTCATCAGAGAAATGGAAATCAAAACTATAATAAGGTATCATCCCACTCCAGTTAAAATGGCTTTTATCAAAAAGAGAAGCAATGCTGAATGCTGGTAAGGGTGTGGAAAAGAGCAACCCTCTCACATTGCTGGTGGCAATGTAAATTAGTGCAACCACTGTGGAGAACAGTATAGAGGTTCCTCAAAGAACTAAAACTAGAACTACCATGTGATCTAGCATTCCCACTGCTAGGTATATATCCAAAGGTTGGGAATTCAGTATGTTGAAAAGATATCTGCACTCCTATGTTTATTGCAGCAGTATTCACAATAGCCAAGATTTGGAATTGATCTAAGCGTCCATAAATGGTTGAATGGATAAAGAAATTGTGGTACATAACCATACAAAGTGAAATCCTGCCATTTGCAAGAGCAAGGATCGAACTGGAGAACACTATGTTAAGTGAAATAAGGCAGTCACAGAAAGACAAATCTCACAGGTTCTTATTCATATATGGGAGCTAAATATTAAAAACAATTGACGTTATGGAGACGGACCGTAGAATGATGGTTACCAAAGGC
>NW_012134858.1:302900-305935 GCF_000956105.1 Propithecus coquereli
TATAATAGCAAACTAGGAATGAGGGAAACTTCCTCTTATTAAGAAATGATATCTACAAGAAACCTGCAGTTATCATAGTGAATGGTGAAAAACTAGATGCTTTCCTGGTAACATGAACAACAAGGCAAGGGAATCTCCTCTCACTATTTCTATTTAACGTTGTACTGGAAGTCCTAGCTAATGCAATAACACAGTAAAAGGAAATAAAAGCTATACAGAATGAAAAGAAAGAAATAATACTGTCTTCGTTGCATATAACATCATTGTCTATATAGTAAATCTCAAAATATGCACGACAATAAAGAAAACTCCCAGAACCAATAAGAGAAAATAGCAAACTTGAAGTACACAAGGTTAATATATAAAAGAGAGGAAATGGAATGTTCCTAACACAAAGAAATGGTAAATGCCTGAGGTGATGGGTACCCCAAATACCCTGATTTGATAAATTCACATTGTATGTTTGCATCAAAATACACATGTAGCCTGTAAAGTTATATAACTATTATGTACCCATAATAATTAAAAATAAAGGAATAGAAATGTAAGAAGTTATGAAAACATAGAGTAGTAATTTTCCATTGATGTGACTTTTTAAAATAATTTCGATAACTATGATTGGTTTCAGAAATCCACTTGGATTCTCATATATACTAAATACTTGTCTTAACTTCAAGTGTTAGGATATTTTTCCCCATTTGAAAATTTCTATGGCCGTTTTCATAGAAAATTTAATGTTGTAATATTAGCACTTGATCTCTTCTTTACTGCATGATTTCCCGACTGTCTCTCTCTATATAAATTAATTTCACTCACATTTTTCCTGTAAGATTATATTTGCTACGTAGCATGTAGCTGGAGTTCTTGTCTTCACCAAATGTAGGCTCCCATTTGGAAATTACCACTGAGCAATTGGTATTATTAAAATAATAATTACACCTGCATTTGGCTAATTTGAGGAGTAATTGCCCAATTTCAGCCACAATTAGTCACTTGGCTCTATTTTTCAGGCAAAATTTCATTATCATGAGAAACAAACAAACAAAAAAATCTATGGTAGCTGCTCCTTTTACAATTTGCCTACTAATGAGCCTGCCTTCTGAACACATTTTCTTTACTTCAGTACTTCAACGAAGTACTTGGAGTACCCTACGGAGTCTTTGGATTGGTGCAAGAAAATAATTTCCCCATGTTTGAAAGTCTTAAAATGTTTTATGAATAGCTATAGTTCATTTAAAAATACCTTCTTCAGGCAGTTACATCGTGGATAGGAAGAAATTAGTGAATCTTTTGATTCTGAAAATATCAGAATTGTCTGTTTGTAATTAATCATCAGGTTTGTTCATGTATCCACCTCACCAAGACAAATGATTAGAGAATTTAACAGTCAATACTTAAATGTGTCTTTGATCTGCATGACATTACATATTAAATGACAATTTGGGGCTTTACCTTAGCTCTATGTTCTTGGAAACCAGAAATGATTAAGAAATACGCACCTCCCCAATCTTTTTGTGCTTAGAAACCAGCCAATCACTGGTTGCAAAGAAGCAACCTTCCCCTTATATATTCCAAGGTAAAACCTGTTTCCATTTTTTCTCATGACTTCTGTAAGATTGGCGAATAAATCCCCTACATACCTACCTCCATTAAGCCCCAAGTCGCCTTCCTTTTCTTTCAGATGATTCTCATTAGTGAATATTCACTTTATTGCAATAGCCTGAATAAGATTTTCTCCTTAATTGTTTGGTGTATTTGTTTTTCACATAACAAATTGAGGTCGGTTTCTAAACCTAGATAACTAGGGAATAAAACTGTATTTTACTATTATTTAATAGAATAGAAGCATTGGTGCTTACAGACTTCTACGGACTATTAAATCTGTGAAAGGACATGTTTAATGGTGACATTTATTAATAAAGAATATATCTACCTGTATTCTGTATAGAATTATTATTAGGGGCATTTTACACAATGACAAAGTCAGATTATGGTAACAGTATTTTCTTTCTTATGATGAAAAGCTTGTTTTTATAGGTTAAAAAACAGAATTATTTGGCTTAGTGTTATAATTTTTAATGAAGTGTTACATTTTTAATGTTCCTATGAAAACACAGCAAAACTATGAATATCTAATAATGGGACGCAATGAGGAAAATATAGAATAAAAATTCAATAGAATTGGCAACTAAAAATTTAAAATGTCTATATGCATTTATACAAATAAACATGTTAAGGTAAAGTAAAAAGACAAACCATAACCTGTGGAAAATATTTGCAAACATGTAATACTCACTAGTGTCAATATACTTTATAAAAATAAATCCTTCTACCTATAACTGGGACCAATCAGTGACCAAAATAATAAAAGAAAAAAAACAAAAATTGAGAGAGAAATTTAAATGTCTTATTAATATATTGAGCATGCTGAAAGGAAATGAAAATTTAAATAATAATGAAACATTTTCCCGCTTTTTAATCCACTGTAACAACACTAAAAGTCTACCCTGAAAAAATAATCATAGCTAAAGCAAAATTTTATGTAAAATCAACTCAGTGTAATTCATAATAGAGAAAAATTGAAAAACAAGTTAAAACGTCCAACAAAGGTATAAAGAAGCTAAATAAATTTTACCTTCCTTATACAGATACAACACCAAGTTTTAACAGTTGTTGATGAATAATTAATGTGGAAAAATATTTGGAAATGTTGATTTTTTGTGAATTTGTTATGTTTTTACTTAATATATTTCCAAATATTCAAACTCAAAGGTTAAAATAAAACTGTCAAATAATGGAGTCCTCAAATCTTCCAAAAGCCTTTATCCTTTGTTATTAGAAATGATATGAATTCAAGAATGAAAAGAAATGCTTAGATCCCTTGCAGGAGGGCTACCATAAGTGAAAATTGAAAATGCATAAGATAAGATATAATAGGATTATAATTTCCTAAAAGTGAGCCAGCTATGTTATAGAATTGATTTTTCATTTTTCTGTGAAAAAAGAAAAAAAACTAGTCCTGAGTCAAAAATTTC
>NW_012134858.1:305985-307235 GCF_000956105.1 Propithecus coquereli
ATAAAGAAAAGTAGACCATTAGAAAGCAATAAGTGAAGGTAAAAAAAAATAGGGTTTCAAAATTTTTAATCTGACAAATGACAGATTGTTCAAAATACAAAAAGCAATAATGTATTTGGTATAGCTTAAACATAAGTGATATGTATGACAGCAATGCTATTATTACAAAGGACAGGAAGTGAGACATTGAAAATAATTTTTCATGAGGTACTTGCACAACAAGTGAAGTAGTATAGTGTTACTCAAAAGAGGACTTTAGTTAGTTGTTAATGTGTACTGCAAACTGAAAGGCAATCCCTAAAACTATTTTGAAAATCCCTATAATTGATATGCTAAGAGAGGAGAAAAAAATGGAATCAAGTAAGATGCATAATAAAATCAGAGATGGTAGAAAAAAAATGTAAGATGGGAAAGAAAGAACAACAAAGAAAAGAATAAAGACGAAAGATATTAACCCAACTAAATCAATAATTACATAAAATGTCAATGGTCTAAATACAATAATTGGAAGACAAGCACTGTCATAGTGAATTAAAAATTATAACGTAAAATACGTTGTCAAATGGGAAGCCACTTTAAACAAACAAAAATACATTAAAAACAAAGGAATGAAGAAAGATATACCATGCTAACACTAACAAAAAGAAAGCTGACATAGCTATATATTAATTTCAGGCAAAGTTGACTTCACAGCATGGAAATCTCAGTTATACAGAAGCATTACATAATTGTAAAGTGGTCAATTCACCAAGAAGACTAGGCAATCCTTAGTGCGTACGTGCATAAAAACAATGCGGCAACATAATGAGGGAAAACTCATAGAACTGCAAGGAGAAATACGTGGATCCACTAGTATAGCTGGAGACTTCAACACCCCTCTATCCATAATAGGAGATCCAGCAGGCAGGAAATCAGGAAAAACGTAGCTGAACAACATCATTAAACAGTGTACTTCATTGAAAAACAGAATACTTCAACCAGCAACAGCAGAAAATATATTCTTCTCAAGTTCACATGGACCATTCACCAAGATAGCCCGCATTCTGGAACATGCAACACATCTTAACAAATATGAAAGAATCAGAGTAATACAAAATATGCTCTCAGACCACCATGGCATCAATCCAGAAATGATTAACAGAAGGATAGCTTGAAAACACACGAATACTTGGAGATTAAACAGCACAGATTGAACACATTATTCTGAATAATATATGGATCAAAAAGTCCCAAGAAATATTAAAAATTAT
>NW_012134858.1:311085-319252 GCF_000956105.1 Propithecus coquereli
CATTCTTTGGTAGTTTATATATAAATATAAATGTAAACATCATATGTATATACATACACGTATGTAAACACACCGAGATACATACAAACAGGCACATGCACACAGACATACATGGTAAAAGACAAGAACATGTTTGAGTATGCATCAATCAGAAATTGTTATAATTTAACTCATTAAAAATTCATTGAGTTTAAAACAAAGAGCCTACAAACCTTGAATATATGCCTTTTTCTTATTTATTTATTTACATACATGTACAGAGAGAGAATTCACAATTTCCAGTATTTGAACATAGGGAGTATGTTAAATAACATGTTTTAAAGATCTAGGCAGTGTTCATAAGTTTCTGATGTGTCCTGACTCTTATGCCAATGTTATATAGTTAACTTTGTGGTTGGAACAGCATGATTTCTATAGTAGCTGAAAAATTACTAAGATATAGTAGAACTCTCCAATATTTCTGTGTTATTGGTTGTTAACTCAAGCTAGCCTAGGATAAAAAGGGGAGAGAAATGCATTACAAATAGTATAATGCAAGGAAAAAAGGGGAAAGGAGACCTGAACGAGTATTAGAATAAGGAACCCCAACATTTGGAATTTTTGCATTTTTCCTCTAGAATTTTAGTAATTTATTTAATAATTCAGCTATCAAAAACCAACAATTGCTCTGTCTTTCAAACATTCAGAATTATGTGAGGAGATAAAGGCTAAGGTCTCCATGGAGGATTACATAGCAGTAACATGACCAAGATGAACCATTTATGCAGGAGTAACAAGCAGTCTGAAAAAAGTAATCCAAGAGGTTTCCACTGTATTAATCACCTTGTCTTGACAGGACAAACCCTATCCTTTTCATACAAGTGATACCTAAATCTGACAAGATACAATAACATCATGCAGAATTGACACCGCCTCCATAAAACTTAAGTTCATAGGTAGCTGTTCTTCCTGAGGATGAGTTAGAGGCAGTGTGTGTGTGACTCATATAAAGATCACAGTAAGTACAGTCTTTATGGAGGTGTCCGTCTCTCAGTATTATTAATCTTCGCAATCTGGACCTGTGCAGTCACTCTGGACCCCACACTTTGAAGGGCCCCACACTTGGTTTAATGTTTTGGGATCGCTGTGCTGAAATTCTTAATAATTTTGAACAAGTGGCCCCATATTTCCATTTTGCACTGGCTCCCACAAGTCATGTAGCCACTCCTACCAGCAATGATGGAATGCACATTGTTTTCAAGCACATTTAGCTATATTTGTTCTTATACTCTGATGTCTCACTTGCCTATTTTCTTAGTTCATTGAAGCTCATATTTATGTGGATTTGAATACATAGAAGTAGAGAATCTTAGCCTCTCTCCCTGGAGATTCCGATGCATTTGAATTTCATGCCAGGGAATTTGCATTTTCATAGTCACCCTGAGTAATTACTAGGTTTCCCTATTGGGACATTCCCCCTTAAGAAACCAACGTATGTGAGCCAATATAGAATTTAATTGCAAAATACATTATTGGACATGTAGCAGTATAAACTACCCAAAGCTTAACATGTGCATAGACTCACTGAGAATTTAACATGATGAGTAGAGTAGCTTATGAGGAGTAAAATGAGGATTTGCTTCCTACTCCTTCCCTTCCCCCAGGGGACAGATGAGAAATGAATGTTTGTGTGTCTCGGGTGTGGGACATTCCCACAGTCATGTTCTGTTATCAAAGACAAGAAATGTAAGAGTGATTTTATGTTTGCTATTTTCAAGAGAGCATGCTAGGGGCCTAAAGAGAAAATGGGGAGGGGAAAACTAAAGTTTTGAATTTGTGATTACTAACTATGACAGCCTTGCTAGATTTCAGTGGAGTGGAGTACACTGGCTGCAAGAGAGGCCCCAGGGGGGGCAGAGCTCACCACCCCACGCAGAGTGAATCCTCACCTGAGCCTGAGAAACTTCATTTCCTGTATGGCCTCCAGGTGAGCAGGCATCGTATCCACGTATCTTTCGGTACCCATGGAAATGTAATCTTCTCTGTCCTTGCCTGCTAGTCATCTCCTCAGATAGCCTAACGTGAACTTCACTAAAACTTTAAGCCAGTTGTAAGCTTTCGAAGACCGTTGAGCACTTTACCTGGTATAAAAAGGAATCTTAACTGCTACTACTATGGAGATGGACTAGAGCATATGGAATCACTCCTAACTAGGTGGAAACGTCAAATATTGTTTAAACTGCACCTCTACATACGCTAGATGTTTCATGAACATGATAACACCACTATGGTATACCCAATGATATCTCTATTGCCTTCTAGCAATCATGTTAGAAAACTGATAACAGCAAATCTGTGCAAGGAAATGGAGATCAAGCCGTATTTTGTGAGTAATGCAGAAAAACGTTAGCTGTTTGGGTGGGAGAGAGAAAGTGTTAAGGTAATGGCTTCCAACGATAACTTTGTATCAGGATCTCCAGAGAAGTTTTTAAAAGCTAGAATGAATGAACCTGGAAGACATTATGTTAGGTGAAATAAGCCTGACACAGAAAGATAAATACCACATGTTCTCACTAATATGTGGAATCTAGAAGTGGCTCTCATAGAAGTAGAGAACAGTGGTTACCAGAGACTGGAAAAGGAAATGGAGAGAGATTGGCCAACAGGTACAAAGTTACAGTTAGAGA
The DNA here is from genome assembly GCF_000956105.1 of Propithecus coquereli. Taxonomy (NCBI): domain Eukaryota; kingdom Metazoa; phylum Chordata; class Mammalia; order Primates; family Indriidae; genus Propithecus; species Propithecus coquereli. The sequence goes on from NW_012134858.1 coordinate 313,752, forward strand.
GGAGCAAGTTCTAACCTCCTATTGCATCTGTAATGTATGCACACAGTATCAAATAGGAAAATAAGTCTTCCTCCTATTTTATACCCCAATTTACCTTGATTTCCCCTCTCCAGAGACAGTGTCTCTATTTCTTGTGATACTTTTAGGTGCTAAAAGACATTATTTAAAACTTTGAAATATAGCAAGAAGATGGCTGCATGTCCTTTCAAAGTCATACTGAGGTATCATATTACTCGTTTGTCTAGGATTCATTAATACTCTAGGGCAGTGTTTCTCTAACCCTAGGGCATCTCCAAGGTGAAAATAACAATACTATGATGTTGTTTGCTTCTTTACTATGTTGACATTTGCAATGATGGTGTGCTATTAATAGTAGGGTGACTGTCATTGACAATATTAAATATTTCAAAACAGAAGACAGGATTTTGAATGTTCTCATTATAAAGAAATGATAAATACTGAGGTGATGAATTGGCTAATGATGATGATTTGATCATTACCCAATGTGTACACGTATTGAAATATCACATTATACCCTATAAATATGTACGATTATGTCAATTAAGATAAAATTTAAAAACGTAACTTAAAAGATTACAAAGAACTAGCTCCTACCCTAGACATTTGGTTTCAATTGGTGTGAGGAGGACCTGGGTTTTTATAATTTTGTCATATTTTCACAGGTGATTGTGATGTATGTCCAGGGTAAAAATTACTGTGGTAAAGACAATAAAAGCAAATCTAGATGCATTGGAGGGACATGAAGTACGAACCTTTATGCACGAAAAACTCAGTGTAGGTTATGTGACTTCACATACAGCGCTCACGATAATTTAACATGAAAGTATAATTCCTAAAGAACTGGGGTAGGAGAGATGTTTACAATCTAGTCTTTGGTGAAATAGACTTTCTCAAACAAGCAAAGTTATTATATTCCTGGAATTAGTTAGGGATGCCTCTGTGGTCAGAGGCACTCTCTCACTGGCCCTCATCTCTTTATCCTCTACGATTTCGAGCAGGTGCCATGCACCTTGGATGGTTCTGATAACGGAGTGAAAGAACAATGAACAAACCAAAAAAGGCCCTGCCTTCTTTTGGGGAAGACAGACAATAAGCAAGTAAACAAGTAAGTAGATTGCATGTTGGCGAGTGTTGGGAAGAACAAAATACAGAACAGCTTCAGAGAAGACTCCAGGTTGAAGAAGGAAGATTCCAGAAGGCCACACAGGTAAGGTGATTGTGCAGCTGACACCCGATTGAAGTAAAGATGTGAGGAACGGAGCCACAGGGCTTGTCTAAGCATTTTTTAGTTTCTTCTTATTTATAATTCTTAAACGCAAAGTCTTCTTAAATCCTAATACAAATACCAATTAGAGTTTTTCTTATGTTTTATTCTGTTTCTGAGACTAAAATAATTCCAAATGGACTATGTAAATCCTCATTATATCCGCCTTTTACTCCTTAACTGTATCATGTGTGGTGCTTTTACTCAGTTTTCCCAACTGTAAGTGGAAACTGGGAAAGCTGCTGTTCACTGTAGTTTTGTTTGTCCAGTCTGTGGTTGTCCTAGGTGGCTTCGAATTACTTAGAGGGGTACGTACGCCTGGGAGGACACAGCTTTGGTAGTCATGTCTGAGTTAGCGGAGGAACTGTTCCTCTTTTTTAAGCCTTTCTCAGGAGTTGCTTGTAGCAATCTTCAAGGTCTGCTCACCTACTTATTTGTGTTAAAAGAATAATTGGTATGCATGCCAGGGTATTGTTGTTGATGTGGTACAGTGAGGAACTGTTGAAGTTATTCAAGTTATCCTCAGGTCGTGACCTCTAAGTGTCCGGTGATTCTCAGCCCCTGCTGCTTCCAATTTCTTTCTTTGTGTTTGTTCCTGTGAGTACAGACTCATTAATTTCCCATCCACATGATCTTGTTCTGTGTTATGTAAGGCAGTGGTTTACCGCTTACCACTAAATTCCTGAGTTTGGACCATATTTTTTAATGTCTAAATCCCTTCAGTATTACCAGTACATCTGTTTCCACATTTAGTTCATGTTTTTTAGTCATTTCACGTGAAACATGGAAAAAAACAGAGTAAAATAAATGATCTCAAATTGCCTTACTGAAAGGAAGTAAATGGTCCATCTATACCCAAACTTTATATCACTGGTTGCTAGTAAAGCAAAAGGACCCTCAATTGCCTATGTATCCACCTCATCAAAGTCTCCAAGGTCATTGTTCTGTGGGACTGACTTTAGTGTCAGCATCTTAATCATGCAGTGCTCTTAGAGATTTGCAGGAAGAGACACTGCAAGCCCCAATAATTACCATATATTTCTTGTGAAATAACAAGATACCCAAAATGCTGACTTCCCAGACCCACATTGTCTAGGATATGCATGTCAACAGAATGGGCATGACAATGAAAACAAGCAAGTCTTTATTAATACGGTTATGGCATTGGAAATGTTCTTGCTGCTTTTTCAAAATTCTCACATCCTCACAGCTCACTTGTAAAATATACAGGTGAGAAATTACTTTTTGAGTTAGGATCCTGGTCGACTTTTGTCATGTATCTTAAGAACCCTTTCAGGAATTATGCAAAATGAGTGTCATTCAGTTACCTTGTGAATATGAAATTTAGCTAATCAATTTCTTATACATCAAGAGAGAGCAAATGTATAACACTTCATCATTGCCCAGTGAAACATTTAATTTAATATCTGGATTTATACACCATTTATCTGAGTCTGCAGCCTCACATTACTCTTTTTTATTTAATTTACTCCACCATATATGTGTGTAACAAATTTCCATTCTCCACAGTGAATTTTAATGTCTGCGGCAGAATACAAGTGAGTAGATATGGATTTTGTCAAGTTGAGATATTGATAGTTTAGTTATATTCCTGATTCAGCAAACACTGTGGCTCTGGCATGTTTAACCCCACACAAGAATATGAACCTCAAAAGAGTGTTCTAGAATGAATTGGATCTATGAGCCAAATCCAAGTGCTAATATGTAGTTGGAAAGAATAGTGATGTATGAATTCTCAACCTCTTTTTTAATCAATTTGGAATGATGTTTTTCCATAAACCAGAAACTTAGTGAGTCAAGAAACTACAACTCTAGGAAGAAAATAAATGAAATAGTTTTAAGGCTGCTAATCACTTCCCATTGCCTACTGAATAAAATTGAAATTCCAGTCTCCATAATTGGTGCCCAAACTCACTTTGCAGGCTCATCCTGAGTCTGTCCTACAAAAATGCAATAAAACAAAACAAAAAACTGTTTTTCAGCCACACCTGATTCTTTCCTTGATTTTATTCCTGACTCTCTAGATATGATGTTTATACTAACTGGATGCCTTTTCCTAATTGTCCAGATGATAAGCTCCTGCTTTTCTTTTAAAATCTGGCTTAGACATCATCTGTCCTGTGAGTTGCCCTTACCTTAGCTTCTTCAATTTTGTAGCACATTTTATTTCCTTCTCTGGGTTCTCGCATCACTTTCTGACTTTCTACACACCCGAGTACTTGGAATTAATTCATGTAGATGGACTGTGAGCTCCTGAGGGACAGAGACTGTCTTTAACTCATCTCTCAAGCCACAGCAACTAAAGTCACATTTGACTCAGAGTGGGCATTGAAAATGCCCTTTAAAGTGGGCATTCAACCGAATAACAGCATTAAACTGCAATGGTTTAATTTAGAATTATCACACACTGGGATAGTGATAAAAATATTTGCTTGTAATTTCATGGACATTATTAGTTTATTGAAAATTTGGAACCTCAGCATTTTCTCTGGAATGTCAGCCACATATCTTCTGCTGAAATTCCTGAAAATAAATTCTAAAGGAATAAAACTATACTTCTGAAATTTTAATCAGGGGCCATTCATGTACTTGCTCATTTTATAAATGCTTGTGGAGCACCAACTAGATCCTCCACTTTGTGGGAGATACTCATGATACTACAATGAGCAACACAGACCAATTGCCTGTTCTCGAGCAATCCAAAAAATGAGCAATATTTTTAAAAGTGCAATAGTATTATGATGATCAAAGTACAGAGTGCATGGGGCAAAATAATATATGGTCTGGAGAGAGAATACATCAGTTTCCTCACATTTCTATAGCTCTTTCTATAGGCCTGTCAACTGAAGGATCACCAGGTTCATAAATTTGGAAAGGAAAGGTTTACTTCTCATAGAGTCTCTGCCTGCAAGCCAGCCATCTTGCTGGCTGGGAAGCATAGTTTCAGGCAGAAGCCAAGAGCAAGCACTTGGGACAGAGGGGTAAAGGGAAGAGGAATTAATGCTGAGTGGGGTGGCAGAATATACATATTTAGTAAGCTGTAGACGTCATGAATGTTTATGAAAAGAGAAACATGCGCATGCTCAGTTGAACTTCATGCCATTTCGTGGGTCCCATGTTTAAAAAATGGCAGCTTTAGCATGATCCCAGGTGGCATTTTCAACCCTCTGACAATAAACAGTGGAGCAGAGGACAGGAATGCCCTCTGTGTGCAGCCACCATGGACAGGTTGGAACTAGTCTGTGAGTAGTCAGGTGGTCTCTTACCAGGAAGGAAAGCAGGTCAGCTGTGTCAAAACTACAAAAGGGAGGAGCAGTATTAGGCAACTGGTTGAAATTAGCAGTACAGCAAGTTCTTTTGAAAGGGCTAGTTTCTGTTAAACTCTTAGGGGAGAAAGGCTGATGGTGGTTAGCAGGGAGGGGGTATAACAAGGCATGTCCGACCTCCCATCTGATCATGGCTGGGATTTCAATTTTTAAGATTCCTCTGGGATCCCTTTGGCCAAGAAGCAGTCCTTTAGTCAGTTGGGGGTGCTTAGGATTTTATTTTAATTTCTCAGGCCTTCTTTTTGGAATGCATTATATTGCAAAGACTCGTGCACATGCCTTTTTACCCAAGGAATCCACAATTATTAAGAGCTGAGACTGAGCTTTCTCTTTTATTCTCATCAATTGGTAGAATGTCTGGCACATCATAGGTGCTCAATAAATGTTTGTTAAATGAGTGAACTAACACATTTCTTTCACATAATAGTTACATTTCCAATTTTATTAAAACAAAGTTTTAGCTTAAATATAATGGGAATGGGATTGAAAATGCCTTTTTTAAAAAAAAAACATAGGATCAGAGTGGTAATCACATTTCTTGGTTCATCTGACCATCATTGGTACAGCAAAGGCTGCTCTCCCTTTATTTATAATCTCTCTCTTATATCCATTCCCCATACAACTCCCCCTACCCCATCCCATGGATTGCTATGTGTTTAATATTCATTCTTGAATTTTAACTATGTTTGTCAAATGTGAAGAATTTTTATTATTGTCATTGCTTAAAATTTTTGTAGAACTTGGTTTCTTTTTTGGTTGATGCAGCCATATATTTTAAATATAAATCTATGTCACTGAGTATACATCTAAGTCATTGCTACTAACTGATGCTGCAAGTGTGTGCACGCATACACACACACACATACACA
>NW_012134858.1:320772-321176 GCF_000956105.1 Propithecus coquereli
CAGGAGAATCACTTGAGGCCAGGAGTTTGAGATTAGCCTGAGAAGTATAGCAAGATCCTGTCTCTACAAAAATAAAAATTAAAAAAAATCAGCTGGACATGGTCACATGCACCTGTAGTCCCAGCTACTCATGAGGCTGAAGCAGGCAGATTGCCTGGCATTTGAGGTTGTAATCAGCTATTAATATGATTATGATCACACAAATACACTCTAGTCTGGGAGACAGAGCAAGATCTTGTCTCTAAAAAATAAAAATTAAAGAAAAGTTCTTTTTTTGCCACCACAAATTCATAAAAATATTATCGTATGTGACTTCTATTTGACTTATATTCATGTATCTGTTTAGTTTTGTAAGAAACTGCCAAACTATGTTCCAAAGTGGCTATACAGTTTTGCATTCCCAC
>NW_012134858.1:325326-327358 GCF_000956105.1 Propithecus coquereli
AGACGTATCAACAAATAAACTACTATAAGAATCTGTATGAAATCATCAACCGCTATAAATAGTAACAAGATTGAAATTTTTTTTGGTGAAGTTTCACTGAGTTAAATAGAAAGTACATCAAAATACAGGATATAGGAGAAAAGTGAAACAAGATGGAGAATTGATACCTACCTCCCTTCCAACCCCAAATGCCTAAAAAAAAACTATATTTAAAAAGAGGTAAAAGGAAAATATTCCTGAAATATTAAAAATTATCAGTTAATTCCACTGAACTTGAAGGGAATATATGGATTTTTATCTCTATTCTGTGATTAATCTGACCAAGGTAATTATCTTTGTTTTCAGTAACAAAAAATGTTATAACAGGCAATTTCTTCCTATTAATATTTATACTTGGTATTCTTCTGACAGTCAATGAAGAGGCTTTGGCACTGAGATATTTTTCTCCCAAATATTTCTAGGATAACATAGCTTAATTATTTTCATTAAATTCCCATCACTGGACAGCTTTTCAGTCTCTGATACACTTATACATTACAACATTTTAAACACATAAAATCAAATTTCTATTATACTTAAATGTAATTATGTTCCAAATAATGATTACTAAATAGTCAGACTGGCTTGATGGGTTTGAGATTTGATCAAACTGTCTCACAACAGGGAGATGATAAGAGCTAAGGCTATGATTGTTGGTTCAGTTTCTGAGAGTTTCTTTTCTATGCTGTGCCTGTGTTATTTTGAAGAACATGGTCTTTGCCTTTCAAATGTCAGAAGGGGAGCTTACGTCCCATTATGTTTCTAGAGATATAGGGGTGTATCAATTCTTTCAAATGCTTTTTCTCCTTGGGTGATCAAAGCAATCTGTTAGTTGGCATATTATTACAATATGATCACTTTTAATGACAAAAAACAGATATATAGGAAGGTTGGTGGTATTATCAGGTCAAATAAAATTGCGAAATTAAAGTCAAGTCATTTTGTTCAACTCCCTAAATTATTAAATACAAATGGAAGAGCTAGTGAGTCAAAGAACAGAAATGATTTGTTCAGATCACTCCAACCAAACACAGAGACAGAGACTGGAACTCACCCAAACCATTTCCACTACTGAACTGTACCTCCTGCGTGGAAACAGGCCACAAAATGTGAGCAAAAACCACACTCTGGTTCTGGTAACTATTATTCATGGCATAATATGGAATGCCATAATCCATACTATTCAGATAAAATAGTTTACTCCTTCTTTCTCCTTTAAATGTGCCCCAACCACTGAACTCCCCCATCTCCGATCTTGAATTTGTTTTTTGGACTTGACTTCTTAGTGGGAAAAACTATCGCTCCACTCTTTATGGACTTTTCTTTGTATAATATTCTTACTGATCACATGCTATCAAGTATCAAACTTCTCAGATAAAGCACAATATTTGTATAATGCAGAAATGGAAATTAGATATGGGCAGTGAAAAGATAGTGGATATGTCAGCAAACGGATATGGATTCCAACGTGGATGAAAATTTACTGATTGTGCAACTTTAAATATGGATCTTTTCTGCTCTAAAATGATTTTCAAGAACCTGAGAGAACCAAGATAGTGTGTGAGCAAGAATTTACATACAATATGTGGTCAATGAATGTTAATTGTTTTGCTTTCTGGTACATGTAACTGTGTTGTTCAGTGATAAATAACCTCCTATGTAATTTTGTGAAATAAGGGGGCTTCAAGGTAATTATCTTCATTATTTTATTGATAAGAGTAGGAGATAATATTTTTCAGAATCTTTACTATATTCAAATTGTTTATGTAAACTAAATTAATAATTATCCCTTGAAAACATCTAAGATATAGACACTTTCTAACTCACAGATATGGAAATTGCAGTTCCAATATGAAATTTATATAAACCGAAGAAATACCTAGAAATGCATGGCTTAAAAAAACTGCATCAAGAAGAAATAAGAAACAGGAACAGCTCACTGTACATTAAAAGTTTTAATTCATATTTCAAACACAATGCACACACACACACA
>NW_012134858.1:327408-328607 GCF_000956105.1 Propithecus coquereli
AGTAGCTCATTGTTTATTTTCAATTATATAGAATTGTAAAAGATATTCCTTTATTATTGTTTCAGAATTTCATTTCATTATAGGCCTAGAACATAGTCTTATCATGTTAATTCTTTGGAATTCATTCTAGCATACTTTGTTGGCTAATATATGGTTAAATTCTGTGATTGATCCATTTGTGCTTCTAAAGAATGTTTTTTCTCTGTTTCGAGAAATTGTTTTTTGTTAGTAGTGCAATAGATACTCCTTTTGCTCATGGACACAGTCATATACAGGAGATAATCTACCAAGGATTTTATCCCAGTTTCATGAATGATTAACAAATAATTTCCTCATTTATCAGGAGGGATAAAAAGCATTATGATTTTAGAGGTCTGATATAAGGAGTAAATTAGTTCATGTTAAGTATTCACAGATAATGTTACTTATTATTACTATGAAATATATTGCTATGCTTTAATAGAAACTAGCTTTTGGTATATCTGAGAATATACAATCATCTACTTTCTTGACTTTCTTGATAACAAAAGGTGAAAAAGTGATTTTTTTCATTGTGGCACACAAAATTAGATAATTAAAATAGTCATTAATCTTTGGGTCTTTCCTTTATTATTACCCAGACACTGCTTTATTTTGTTTCTTATATCTATGTACTTTTTAAAAAATCATATTTATTTTGGAAGTTCTGTATCTGTACTTATACATCATTTAACCTCTCTCTTCCTGGTAAACATTTAGGATTTCCATTCTAATTGTTTTGGATTATATATATACCATTTGCTACTATACCAAATTGTTGCACATATTTTTGATTAGTTCCTTAGGGTGAATTTCTCTGAGTAAAATGGAATGAACATTTTCAGAACTTTTGATAAATATTTCTAAATTGAACTAAAGTAAGTTTCCAGCAATTAACATGCCTGTCAGCAGTGATTGAATGTGCTCATTTCTCCTCACCTTCCACCTAGTGAATTAGGTTTTTAAAATTCTTTTCAAATTCAATAGGCAAAAAATTGGTTTGCATTCATGCTAAAATTGCATTTTTTGATTGCTAGTGAGTTTGAATATTTATGCCTACGTCCATTTGCCATTGGTATTTATTTTAGTAAATGGCCTATTATAGGCTTTGTTAATAATTCCAGTTGTGTTTTCATTTTCTGATTAGTAATTTTAAGAGTACTTTATAAATACCCCATCAT
>NW_012134858.1:341067-342020 GCF_000956105.1 Propithecus coquereli
GATACTATCCCTATTCTAGGAGCATACATTTGAAGTTCAATTTCCAAAGAGCATAATTTGAAAAGAATATCTCTTCTAAAGAAATGACTTGGTAAACGGAGAGGTTTTGGTTCAGGAACCACAAGATTTTTGGTCTTTTCTTGTCTCAATCACTTTACCCTTGTAATATTAGGAAAACTGTTTCATATGCAGTCCAGTTCAGTCTCTTTAAATGATGGGTATAGACCATGATGAAAGGGGAGACAAGTGATATTTATTATTAAATATATGCAGTTCTCATACTAAGCACAGTTTTTAGGGTGCTTCTATCCAATTAACCATGCATCCATTTATATTCACTTAACTTTCACAAAATATCCTGGCAAACGAGGCAGACGCAATGTCAATGAAAGATTTTTAGCTGAGGGGGTGGCATGATCCCACTGGAGACTAAAAGCATCATGTAGTGTAAGGTGTTGATGACAGGCTCTGTGTGTGGTGGGTGGGGGCTCGAAAAGGTGCAATCAAAGTGATGAGTTAGGAGACCTGTGCAAGAATCCAACAGACAAATAATGGTCCTTAGACCAGCATGGCAAAATAGAGGTGATGTGAAATTGCTGAGGGGTTGGAGTTTGAATGCTTTGAAAACAGTGCTGACAAGGTCGGCTGATGGATTGGTAGCAAGTTCTTGCAGGATATGTCTCCTTTCTAGCCCTGGGAGCTGTGGTAGAACATGAAGCTTGTAGGATTGAAGTCAAATCTCCCTACTTCAAGACCAGGCTCCGCCACTCTTTTTTTTGTGAAAACCTTAGTTACTTAGCATCGCCAGTATTCAGTTATTTCATATGTAAAATTCAAAAGATAATACCTATATCACAGAGCTCTTTGTGAATCAAATGAGATTATGTATAACAAGTGCTTTAAGCCTTTTTTATACATAGCAAATAATATATGATATTCATTAAGTGGTTAGT
>NW_012134858.1:342070-343455 GCF_000956105.1 Propithecus coquereli
TGCCTTTATAGTTATGATCTAAATCAAATGCAGATCAGTATGTTTATATTGCTTTAATTGGGTTAGAATATGTTCTTTTTCTTTAGAAAAAGACTCAAACTATATACTAGAATGTTTATGGTGGTTATAACTGAAAATGGTAGTTATACTATAATTAATGAAGACACTATTATGTCTTCATTTTCCAAATTTTTTATAAAGAACATACATTTATTGCACCATAGTTCAAACACACAAAGAATAAAATTTAAATCCTAATTGGTTTTTTCAAATACCAAAACCTGAGCCATTTAACTTATCATTAATGAAAAGAACCATGAGCCACTTAACGTTAGCAAAATTCTCATCCTTTTATGAGTGACAGTTTAACTTCTCTCAAGTATTCAGCATCACAGGTAGAAATGTGCTAGCAGAGTGACGGGTTCAGTGATCCATCCATTCTTTCTTTGGCACACCGTCATTACATTGTCTATAAGTCAGAAACAGAGGTCAGTTGTAATGGGCGAACTATTTACTGATTATAATTACTCGATTCGTATTAGCTACTCAAGAAATATTTGCTGAATGAATGACTATATCCAGATGCTGCGGTTGGTAAAATATTAATAAATGAGAATTAGATAAGACACATTCCTAAGCTTGTATATTTTTAATGCATACAAAACATACTAAATAGTTTTGTAAATAATAGCCCCATGGTACAGAAGAGGGATTTAATAGTTTCGATAGAGGTTGTGAAGGGATGGAGGAAAAAAAATCAAAGATTATATTATAGAGAGAATTATTCCACTAAATTTTGAAACATGCATTAATTCACCTTTTAACAAACACAATAAAGGATATGAACACAAAAGCATATGACACTGTTCTGGAAGAATACAAAGTATGATGAATATAAAGCGATGATCAAAACAGACAGGTTACCTGACCTCATGGAACTTACAGTATAATAAGAGAGACTGGGAGTAATCCAATAATCACCCAAATACATATTTATAAAATATGAAATAAAGCTAGGGTGAAGGTGCAGAAATTGGGAAAGTTCAATGTGTCTTTCAGACAAAATAACTGATCTTCCAAGTATAAAGGGTGAAGAAAATGTGTTCTGAATTCTGTGTTTGCTATCAAGTGTCAGGTTCATGGAGATGAGTAGTGGAGAAGATTTTGGAGAGAACAGCAGAAGTTGGATCCTAACTTGTCATATATTCCATTTAAAACATTTAATTTAGAAATGAGAACAAGTTGAACTATTTCAAACTTTAAAGAAGTTATGAAATTTTTGAAGAAACCAACAGATCATGAGCAATATTTAGGTATTTGGACCAAGCAACCTTAAAACTTTCCTCCCTTACCCAGATTCCATGACTCTGTGTAAACTCAACTTG
>NW_012134858.1:343505-345315 GCF_000956105.1 Propithecus coquereli
TGTGAGGCTTTTAAACAGAGGGTCAAAAATAAGAGTTTCAGCCTTTATTGGGTCGTCTAACCCATTTTAACTATTGTGATACCTGCCTAATAATTACAGTCAGCTTAAATTTTTGCCATTTACAAAGAGAAGCTATCTAAACCTTTTAGGATTAGATCAGATGTGCCGTAATAAAATATAGAGAAACATATTCTTGAGGAGGAATCCATGTAAGAAAGCACCCCTGCTGTATAAAGTTATATCTAAGATAATACCTGAAAAATAAACTAAAGATCCACTTCAAAAAATTAGATAGATTTCTGCTTCCACTTTGAATATGAAATGTAACAAGGAATCATCACTACCAGCCTAATTACAAAAACAACTGGATAATCTAAAAAGTTATAGTTATTTCAAACCCATCAGAGATCTGTGGTTACAAAGTAACCTCAAATCCAAGAGGAGGTAAGACTCTACTCAGAGAGACAGGCAGGACACACAGCTGCTTTCATCCTTGGCAGAGCAGCAGGAAGAGGAGACAGATGCCATAGACATGCCGAATCGATGATGCCTTTTTAAAGGCTGAGTGTGGGCTGGCATGGTAGTTTAGAATGTCCCAGAACTCCAGACAAAAGGAATCCTTGCACACAACCACTGACTCTTTTTTCACGAGCCTTCATTTGGTGCTCGTGAGAAAGACTGGATTTAGGAAAGAAGAACTGGGACAGAGCCCCTCTGCGGCACAGGTGCAGCGCCGGAGACCCGTGGAAACTCTCTTATACTTCGGGCCTCGTACTGAGGAGGAGTCAGTGGCCATCCACTGCTCATGGAGCGACAGGAGACGTGACAGAGGCCCTTCTGATGTACAGGTACACCGGATATTATGGACTGAGAGATCCTGGACCCCCAAATTCATATGTTGAAATCCCAATCCCTGATGTAGTGATATTAAGAGAGGGGGTGCCTGGAAGGTTATTTAGTTCATGGCTGCAGAGCCCTCGTAAATGAGATTAGTGCCCTTATAAAAAGAGGCCAGCGAGCTAGCTAGGTCTCTGTCTGCCATGTGAAGGACACAATGAGAAGTCAGCAGTCTACAACCTAGAAGAAGGCCCTCACCAGGATCAACCAGGCTGGCACCCTGATTTGGACTTCCAGAGCCCAGAACCGTGAGAAATAAATTTCTGTTGTTGATAAACCACCCAGTCTATGGTACTTTGTTAGAGCAGCCCAGAGTGAATAAGACACCAGGACTTCCATAGTCTGAGAGAAGAGCAAGAGAACAGAGAGAAACCTCGCACCGAGTGGCAGGCAGCAGATAACCTTCTGACGGGAGCGGGGCACACAGAGCTGAGTGACAACGCCTCTGAGGCCCAGTGGCTCCAGGCCTGCTGTGCTCTGAGGGAGCAGCAGGATAGTACCCTTCATGCACTCAGATGCCAGCCTCGCTAAGCAAAATTGTCAAGTAATTAGAAGACTCTGGTGAACTGAATGTAGCCGAAGCAGCAAGAAAGCCCAGATTCATCTCAACTGCGGATTAGATTCTTCTCGATCCCCCTATGTGGGCCACATACTATTGTCTGATTAAAAAAAGAAAAGTGTTTTTTATCTGAGCATAAATACCATTTACCTCAATATCTGCTACTTTTTCTATATACAATATTTAGCAATTCAATAAAAATTTCAAGACGCATAGAAAAGAAACTCAAGAAAATGTGAGTCATCATTAAGCAAAGAATACATCAATAGAATTGGAGATGACACAGATACTGATATTCTCACACAAAGGGAAATTAAAATAATTAAGATAAATGTATGAAAACATCTAGTGTAA
>NW_012134858.1:348716-351175 GCF_000956105.1 Propithecus coquereli
TGCACCAGGTAGTATACAGGTACTTTACATAGATTAAATCCTCATGCTATCCAAGAAAATTTCTTCAATTATATCTTATTTTATTCACAAGGCTTCAAGATTTTAATTAACTTGTCTAAGACCTTATAAATTATATATGGTGTAATTACAGACATATAACACTTTGCACATGGTATACAGAGCATCAGTGCCTTAAATATACTATAGAGATTTTCCTCTACAATGAATCTTTCTTAAAAATTCCATATGGTGCAACCAATATTCTGAGCTAAATTTAAACAGCTGCCAACAAAAGGGGAATATGCTAAACTGAGGGTTTCAGAGCTTGGGCAAACAAACCAACCAATAGTTTTCTGGGGTTTTTTCCCCATCCATCCATACAGTGGAAAGCTTGACAAGGATGGTAAGGAATGAATAATGATAAATTTAGAATGTATAATTGTGTGTATGTGTGTATACATACACATACATACATATTATGCACTTAGGTGTGTGTATATAATTATTATACATATGCATGAATACCTAAACAAGCTATGTTTTTATCTCAGTTGTGCGATTTATTCATAATTCACAGCATATTTTGTGTGCAAATATATCACGTTTCATTGAACAATTATATTTGTTTCAAGAAAAGTGACTTCGCTTTAATCTAAGGATAAACTTTTGTTTTCTTATAACAAAGGTAATTAAAAGCTTTGCTTGAAACAAGTGTTTTTTACATCAGTGGCTATTATCTCAAACTATGTGGGCTTTCCGATAGTGCAGAAAAATGGAAAAACATAGATAAAGGAGATGGAAACAAAGTATCTCCAGACACTATATAAATACTCATTATAACAAAAAACAAATAATAATAATTTAAAAAATCTCCCGATAATCCTAGTGGAAGATCCTAGTGGTAAATTGAACAGATATTATGATTTCATTAGTTCTGGCATTGAAAACATTATCAGCATTACATGAATTGTACAAATTTTACTTATAAACAAGTGAAATTGGAAATTGAAACCACTTTTGGACATTTTATAATATGGACAATTTTAATAAGTATAGGAAAAATGAAAAGAAACACTTATTTGCCTTTATCTCCTGCCTTACATTACGAGGGTAGATGCTGTGGGAAATACTTATTTGCAGGTTCGTCTGGCAGCCCACTAGCAAATACCTGCGAAAGAGCCACACTGTTGATAGATACCACGTTGCCTGTTCACTCTCCAAATGCAGTTCTGTCCGCCACACAAGCAAGTCTAGGCCTGAGCAGGAATGTTGCTGAGAGCATTCCCAGACCCCAGGGAGTGGGAGACACGGGGGGGGGGAAAGAGGGGTACTTTCTCCCTCTCACCAGGTCCTCAGAGCAGACAAAAGCCTCAAAGCCTCACCACAAAGGAACATGGAGAAAGCCTGAAAGAAACACTTATGTGTCCTATTTTCTTGTTTGGATTTTTTTCCCAAAATATACGTATTTTTAAAATTGAGATATTTCTTAAATATAAGCAGACTAGTAGATGCAGTTGTCCTAGGTGGACACATGTGATATCTGTTACAGAACTGTTTTCTTTTCCCCTTCAAATAAAAGTTTTAAATATTCTCATAAATTGTGCATAAATATTATAATTTGGGTGGATCATCCTTTTCTCCAGAATCCTGTTGAAATGAGTAAAGGATACATAAAATATGAAACTTTTTATCAACCAAAGGTCTAGGGACCACACACATCTCGCAAATTTTAAGGCACTTTCATGTAACAAGCAAATAAGCACTGATTAAGAAAGGAATGCTCAGCTATTCAATGCAAGGGAAAGAGTACTTTCCCTGAGAAGAAGAAAGAGACTGCTTCCACAGATACACCCCGCCAGTGCCTAATGTGGCGCGGGCCCAGTGATTCTTACTTCCTGGTGTTCACACCCCGTGTGATCTCCTTCCCTTGAGTGTGGGTGTACCTGTGACTTGCAAAGGTGAAAAGATGCATGTCATTATGTGTACATGATTACGTGATTGTATTATATAAGATTGCAGCACCTGTCTTGCTGCGAGCGCTCCCTTTCTCCCTTGCTGGCAAGCAGCCATGCTACAGAACTCCACATGGCAAGGAAACATAGGTGACTTCCGGGAGCTAAGGGAGACCTCCAGCTGACAGCCATGGAGAAACTGAAGCCCTCAGACCTGCAATCATTGGGAAGTGAATGCTGCCAACAACCATACAGCAAGGGAAGCAGTTCCTTCCCCATTTAAACCTCCGGATGGGAACTCTGCCCTCACCTACAATTTGATAGCAGTTTTGTGAGACCCTAAGCAGAGGAACCAGCTAAGCTATGCCTGGGCTCATGACCTATAAAGTAAATATGAGATAATAAATGTATGTTGTTTTAAGCTGCTAATTTTGTGATGGCATTTATACATAGTAATAACTAATATTAGGTCATGAAATATGAAATGCCCTATTTCAAATCAAAAGT
>NW_012134858.1:351473-363892 GCF_000956105.1 Propithecus coquereli
GTTTCCAAGTCCAGCCTCTGTAGTTTGAGCAGCATTGTTTGTGCAACATGTGGTCAAGTGTTGTCTTGCAAAAGGATTGGTCTGCCTCTATTGACCAATCTCAACTGCATAAATTGCAAGCATCCTCATCATTTTGTCCAAGTGTTTGCACTAGACATCCGCTGTAATTGATTGACCAGGTTTCATGGAGCTGTAATGGATAATACCAGTGTTGGACCACCAAACAGACACCATTAGCTTTTTTTCGATGAATATTCAGTTTTGGACTGTGTTTCAGCACTTCATCTTTGTCTAACCATTGTGATGAATGCTAGTGATTGTGAAAAAGCATCTATTTTTCATCACACATAACAATACAGTGAAGAAATGGTTCATGTTTATGTCGTGACAGCAATGAAAGGCACGTGTTGAGATGATTTCTTTTCTGATGCTTGTTTAATTCATGTGGAACCCATCTATCCAGCTTCTTGAACCTTGCCCATTTGTTTCAAATGGTCCAATATTGTTGGAATAGTAATGTCAAACCCTGTTGCTAATTCCCACATAGGTTGAGATGGATTTGCTTCCACAACAGCTTTCAGCTCCTCATTATCCACCTTGCTCTCAGGTTGCCCACATGGTTCATTTTCAAGAATAAAATCACCAGAACGAAACTTCTCCAACCATCGATGTACTGTGCGTTCATTGGTCACATCCTTCCCAAACACTTTGTTGATTTCGAGCTGTCTGAGCTGCATTGGTTCCATGACGGAGCTCATATTCGAAAATAACACGAATTTTTGACTTATCCTTGGTTTTACAAAAATTGCTCTAAAAATAGTTGAAAGATAATCACAAGCCAAACTGTGCATTTGTAAGACTGAGGATGTACCTTCACAATAAAAATAAAACTGAAAGTGTCAAAGTGAAATGTCAGAGATATCAGCTGTCAAACTTAGTTCTTAAGGAAATCAGACATTTCATACTTAATCTAAATACAACACAGGAACAAATGAAAGAAAGAGCCTTGTAGCTGGGAACTCACAAAGGCAGAAGGATGAGAACAAAGCCATCTTCCCTTGGGATGCAACTTACTAGACAATTAAGCTATGGGAAAGAAGTTCTTCAGCACAGAAGCAAATGTCTCTGTAGTCACTCCCTCCAACTTTAGCCTGATTTGCTTATGATTGTAGAATCTCCTATGTAAGTAAATGCCTACTTTTTATTTCTGACATTATCAGATCCTAAAAGATAATATATAATGAGCATATGACATATCCAGCAGAAGCCTCTCTGTTTACAATAATAGGAAACTTCTGACTTCCTTCTCTTAAAAAGAAGTAAACAAATAAAAACATATTTGAACACTTTAAAAATAAAAACTACTTAGAAAAAGTGTCCAGTCTGTGACTCTATGAAAGCTCCCTGTGAAATATCACAAGAAGGAGGAAAATGACTTTAGCTAATTGCTAATTTTAATCTCAACAAGATTAAAAGAACATAGCACTAATGAAACTAGTGTAGACAGGCATAACAAATGAACAGTTTAAAAATTTTGGCAGACTTCATAGAAAAAGCCACAATTGAGAAATTGAAAACCATAAATGGCTTTGAAATGGCATGAAAATTTGTTTAGCATGTACTGATAAATTTAAAAGTAATGTATATCTATAACTACCTATTGAAATCTGAATAGAAATATTTTGGGAATGTATATACTAACAATTGACAATGTTTCTCTCTGAGGCAGAAATATATGTGATTTTTCATTAACTTGTATATTTTTATCAAATTAGAAGACACATATGATTAGTTTTTCCTACAGGTTTCTTAACTTCCTGAATAATTTTTTTTAATTTACACACAGTTAAAATTCCCTCTTTGTGGTATACAGTTCCATGGGTTTTGACACACGCCTATAATCATGAATTATACAGAACGGTTCCATTTGCCCTAAAATTCTCTTCTCTTGTCTTCTGTATTGAAGCCATTCCCATGTCAAACCCTGGCAACCACTCATCTGTTTCCATCTCTATCAGTTTTGTTTTGCCTGAATGTCACAAAGATGCCATTGGGATCTGGCTTCCTTAACTTAGAAAAAGGCCTTGACATTTCATTCCTGTTGTTCTATGAATAAATAGGTTGCTCCATTTTTATTTTTGAGTAGTAGTCTACCATACAGATGTAGCGCAGTTTGTTTATCCATCCTCCTGATGGAGGGTGTCTGCGTGTATTTTAGTTTCATAATGCAGCAGTAATAAATTACCACAAACTTAGTGGCTTAAAACAACACGAATTTTTTATCTTTGATTTGTTAAGGTCAGAGGTAACAAAATAGGTCTCACTGGGCTAACTTCAATGTGTCAGCAGTACAGTATCGCTCTCTGGAGACTCTGGGGAGAATCCATTTCCTTGCACTTTCCTGCTTCCTGAGGTCGCCTGCATTCCCCAGCTAGTGGGCCCCTCCTTCCCTCTCATAGTCAGCGATGTCCGCTGATCACTCTCACACTACCCTCTCTCCGGTGTTGCTTTCCAATTTCTTTTCCATTTTTAAGTATCGTTGTGGTTATATTGGGCCCTCCTAGATAATCCAGGATAGGTTCCCTCTTTTAAGGTCTGCTGCTTAGAAACCGTAATTCCATCTGAAACCTTAATTTCCCTCTGCCATGTAAATGACCATATTCACAGGTTCCAGAAATGAGGATGTAGACACCTTGGAAGATCATTATTCTGCTCACCAAGAGTTGTTTCCAGTTTCTGGTGATTATAAATAAAGCTATATGAAATATCTTTACCCATCATTTTAATCAATCAATGTCTTTATATTTTAAGTGAAGTTCTTTTTTTCAAGACAGCATATACTTAAGTTTTGGTTTTTATTTACTTATTTTTTTACTTCAGAATATTATAGGAGTATAAATGTTTTGGTTATGTGGATTGCTTTTGTACTGCTTGAGTCAAAGTTATAAGTGTGCCCATCACTCAGATAGTGTATATCGTACCCATTAGGTATAACTTCACCCCCCCACCCCCCTCACACCTGCTTGATTTCCAGGTTTTTTTAATTTCAGAGTATTACAGGGGTACATATGCTTTGGTCACATATATTGCCTTTGCACTTTCAGAGTCAGAGCTACAAGCATGCCCATACCCCAGACAGTGTGCACTGCATCATTTAGGTGTAAATTTACTCATCAACTCCTCCCCCTGACCTGCCTGACACCCAATGTATGTTACTTTTATATGTGCACGTAAGCGTTGATCAATTAGTATCAATTTAATGGTGAGTGCATGCGGTGTTTGTTTTTCCATTCTTGTGATACTTCACTTAGAAGAATGGGCTCCAGATCCATCCAGGATAATACAATAGGTAGCTCATCATTTTTTTATGGCTAAGTAGTACTCCAAGGTATACATATACCACATTTTATTAATGTTCTCATGTATCGATGGGCACTTGGGTTGTATCCGCATCTTTGCAGTTGTGAATTGTGCTGCTATAAACATTCAAGTGCAGATGTCTTCTTTATAGAATTCTTTTTGTCCCTCTGAATAGACACCCAGTAGGATTGCTGGATCAAATGGTATTTCTACTTTCAGCAGCAAGATACTGCCACAAGAAAAGAGAAATAGACCAATAGAACAGAACTGAGAACCCAGATATAAAACCATCCTCATATAGCCATCTGATCTTTGACAATGGAGACAAAAACATACACTGGGGAAAAGAATCTTTATTCAATAAATGGTGCTAGGAAAACGGGATAGCCACATGTAGAAGACTGAAACAGGATCCACACTTCTCACCTCTCACAAAAATCAACTCACAGTGGATAACAAACTTAAACCTAAGGCATGAAACTATAAGAATTCTAGAAGAATATGTTGGAAAAACTCTTATAGGCATTGGGCTAGACAAAGAATTTATGAAGAAGACCCCAAAGGCAACCACAGTAACCACAAAAATAAAGAAATCAGACCTGATCAAATTAAAAAGCTTCTGCATAGCCAAGGAAACTAACATGAGAGCAAACAGACAACCTACAGAATGGCAGAGAATACTCACATACTACACATCCGATAAAGGGCTGATAACTAGAATCTATATAGAACTCAGGAAAATCAGCAAGAAAAAATCTGACAACCCTACCAAAAGTGGGCAAAGGACATGAACAGAAACTTTTCAAAAGAAGATAGACTAATGGCCAATAAACATATGAAAAAATGCTCAAGATCTCTAATCATCAGGGAAATGCAAATCAAAACCACAATGAGAAATCATTTAACTCCAGTGAGAATGGCCTTTATCAAAAAGTCCTAAATCAATAAATGCTGGTGTGGATGCATAGAGCTAGGAACACTCATACACTGCTAGTGGGACTGCAAACTAGTACAACTTCTGTGGAAAGTAATATGGAGATACAAGTAGAACCACCATTTGATCCAGCAGTCCCATTACTGGCCATCTACCCAAAGGAAAAAAAGACATACCATAAAAAAGACATCTTCACTTGAATGTTTTTAACAGCACAATTTGCAATTGCAAAGATGTGGAAACAACCCAAGTGCCTATCAGTATGAGTGGACTAATAAAATGTGGTATATGTATACCATGGAGTTCTACTCAGCCACAATAAACAATGGTGATCTAGCACCTCTTGTATTATCCTGGATAGAATTGGAGCCCATTCTACTAAGCGAAGTATTACAAGAATGGAAAAACCAGCACCACATATATTTACCATCAAATTGGTATTAACTGATCAACAATTACCTGCACATATAATAGTAACATTCTTCTGGTGTTGGGCAGATGGGAGGGGGGAGGAGAGAATGGGTATACACGCATCTCATGGGTGCAGTGTGCACCATCTGGGGGATGGACACACTTGAAGCTCTGACTCGGGTTGAGCAAAGGGAATACATGTAACCTAAAGATTTATACTCCCATAATATGCTGAAATAGAAAAAAAGAAAACCAATGCAAAAATCTTAAACAAAATATTAGCAAATAGAACCTAGATAACACATTAAATGATTATTATATCACACTTCACAGAAATTTTAAAATTCTCTCTTCACAACTAAGTAGTGACATTTTATTACTACTAAGGGAGGTTTTCCAATAGGACTTATAAGTTCCTTGATATTAAGAAATTTAATATAGTTTATCATATCACATTAAAAATGGGCAAAAACTGTATGCTCATCTCCATAAATGCCAAAAAAGTACTAATGTTAAAATTCAACATTAAGTTCCTAATTAAAAGGAGGACTAAAGTAAAAAAAATAAATAAATAGCATCAAAGAATGCACGAATGACTGAGCAAAAAGTGTCATACTTGTAAAAGCACAGTTTGCCTCTTAAATGATTATGGAGAAATTCCTCAGAGATTTAAAAGGGATGCTGAGACCCAAAAATAATGAGATCAAATTCACAACAGCACAAGGACTCCCAGATTTTAAAGAATATTCTGAGACACAACTCGCTGACTCTAATCATAAAAATGTATTATATTTTGTTCTATTGCTAACATCGCAGTAGGCAATTTATAATAGAACTAAGAGTACTTATTCCCCAGATTTTTGCAAATACTTTAAGGAAAAAAAATCTATTTAAAATGAAACATTTAGTGTATAATAAAATAATATTATCAAAATGTAATTTCAATGATTGAAAGTTTAATTGGACAGCGTATATGTTAGAATAAAAATTGAGATGAATCAAGAACATTTGAACAAGGTTCATAGGTTAGGTAGGAATTGATATAGGTCTTGGTGAAAAATCATTTGACTGTGAAGAGAATAAAAATGTGTCTATAATAATACAGAAAGGATTGAGGATATTTGAAATAGAGGAAAGGAATTGACTGAGCACCAATTCTTTGCCAAGGCTCTGGGATATAATTGGCAGTTAGATATTCAAGCAAAAATAGAAACATACCCCAGACACTGAAGTAAGCAATTTTACCTCCATTTTACAGGAAAAACAACTTTCTACGTTACTCAGTAATTTGCCCTAAGGTCATAAGACCAAATTGAAGAAAATTTGGTGTTTTAACTTATTTAAGTAATTTTAAAGCATGCTCTTTAGCTACATGGTATTAACAGACTGTTTTAAAATGGATAAAATAAATTCACTTCTTAATTTGATTTTGCCATTGCTAAATGAGGAAGCATATTCATGCCTATGTTACTCTCTAGAAACTGGGACTGAGAAACATCTCAAGGTTATGTGTTTGCAGGCTCAAGTTAGCACAGTGACTGTCACACTGACACCTTCCTACCTCACATGTGTGCATTATTCATCTTTATTTATGTCATGCTTGTGCTTTGATGCCAGAGGCATTTTAAGTCCTTCATGTCAGGTAGGAGAACCACCACATTCTAAACTGGCCAAATTGTATTTCTCACATATTTCCTTTGCCATAAGCCAAAGGAAGAATGCATTTTGAATAGATTTTAACAGATTTTCAATTTTGTGAGAATGTGTTTCAGAAGTTCCACCTTGATTGCCCAGATGGAAAACTTTAACAAGTATATTCAGTAATTAAGGATTGAAATTGAGTATAGTACACTGCTAAAATAATCACAATAAGTATAAAAACTGAAAAAGTTACTTCTCTGACTCAGTTTGAATGTTTTCTTTGGCTGCCTGTGGAAATCACCCGTTGCTTCCATTCCTGGTGTTGGGGACTGGCTAAGGAGAGTGTAACTGCATAGTGAGGACAGCTCACCAGGCCCAGGGATAAGTTCCAGAAAGAAGTCCATACAGTGTCAAGGAACTCACATCCTAGAACACCATGCATCTTAAAAGCATCAGTGTCGCACCAATTGCCAAGCTTATGAAAATCATCTGGGTAATGTTCCCTCACTTCCAATATTTCGTACCAAATGCAAACACTTATTTCAAATTTTTCAGTTCCTGAGGTGTGTATATCTGGGATTTGGGTAATGAATGAAAAATTCTGAAATGGTTCTGGCCAGGATGTTTGTGGGACCCTTATCCATGGTTTCATAGACTGTTATGTATGTCAGTGCAACAGAATGACCAAGGACTGAGCTTCTGATTACA
This sequence comes from Propithecus coquereli, assembly GCF_000956105.1. NCBI lineage: Eukaryota > Metazoa > Chordata > Mammalia > Primates > Indriidae > Propithecus > Propithecus coquereli. The sequence continues at coordinate 358,528 of NW_012134858.1, forward strand.
GCTTTTATTAGCTTTGTTATTATGTTTGTGTTCCACAACTTTTTGAATTTTCCTTTTCTTTACAACCAATTCTTGTATCAGTTATTTAGTGCCACAATAATGCTGGGTAAAAATCACCAAATTTCAGTTTCACACATTAATAAACACTTATTTTTGTTCATCAGTTGTGGAATCATCTTGGCTGTTTGGCCAATATGAGCTTGTGTTGACATGGCTTGCCCATACATCTGTGGTCAGCTGTGTGTCAGTTGCAGATTGGCTTTGATGCTATTGGCTGGGTACTCTTGGAAGTTCAGAGGCTCAGGTGGGACCACAGAGCTTACTTACTCTGTTCTGCTCCACGGTGTCTCATTTTTCAGCAGTCGACTCCAGGCATGTTCTGTTGTCAGAGGGATCCAAGAGAGAGTGGGAGTACAAGGCCCTTTGAGGCCTAGACTCAAGATGAACACAGTGTCACTTCTATCACATTCTATTAATAAAAGTAAGTTACAAGTTGAGCCCAATTCAGGGTGTAGGGAGATAGATTCTATAGCTCCTTGAGAGTATCTGCAAAGTCACATTACAAAGCTTGTGGAAGTAAGGATAGACAGATACTCGAGGCCATTTTTGTAATTAAGGGATGATGACAAGGATGATGACAGGAATATTAGTAATAGGTCTGAGCTAGATTTTAATGTTTTAAATAAATAAAGGGTAGTGATTGGTAGACTGGTTTAGACTGACACAAAGAGAATGTTTTGAGGGAGGAGAAAGAGAAGTAATATAGATGAAACAATGAAAAGCAAGAAGAATACCTATTCTACCTTGAGGCCCTTTCAGAGTCCAGACGTTGAAAAGAACAAAAGAGCCAGAGCTTAGGAGAATTACCTCTAAGTCTATCAAGGCCCTCAAGGGATAGTGAGAATTCACTTAGAACTAAAAATGAAGGAAAGCTTCAGAAAAGGTACACAATCTTGAATAAGTAGAAAAATAAATCTTATTTTCAAAATGAAAGGAAAATATATATTTTCAATTTTTGATTTATTTCACCATATTACGGGAGTACAAATGTTTAGTTCACATATATTGCCTTTGCCCCACCCGAGTCAGAGCTTCAAGCATGTCCATTCCCCAGATGGTGTACACCGCACCCATTAGGTGTGAATATACCCCCCCTTTCACCCAACAGACACCTGATGAATGTTACTACTATATGTTCACATAAGTGTTGATCAGTTAATACCAATTTGATGGTGAATACATGTGGTGCTTGTTTTTCCATTCTTGTGATACTTCACTTAGTAGAATGGGCTCCAGCTCTATTGAGGATAATACAAGAGGTGTTAGGTCACCATTGTTTTTTGCGGCTTAGTAGAACTCTATGGTATACATATACCACATTTTATTAATGTTCTTATGCTTTTTTTTTTTTTTTTACCAGATCATAGTTTCTTCTGATGGCATCTAATGAGATTGAATAACATATAGGAATTTTCTTTCTAAGTAGCTTGGTTTAGCTAGTATAAGTAAACATTGTAACATAAAATTAGGGATGTTTTTCCTGCACTATAAAATGCAATGCTGCTTTTTTTCAAGTATACAAAGAAGCATAAAGAATAAAATATGTAGAGCTTCCTTTCTAATGTGACAGCTGTTGACCGTTCAGCTAGTGAACAGGAAGCGTTGGGGGTAATCTTTTTGCAGGGTATGTCCATAATGGTATCCTCTGCATCTAAAAGATGGTTTTAGGATTGACTCTGAGTCACAATGTAAAGTAATCCCAAAAGTGCAGAATTATGAGGACTCTGAGGATAAAGCTTTATACATTTGAGAAATAGTTAGAGTTAAGAAATTGTGCAGTGTGTGGTTAAAATGTTTTGTGAGAGAACTCAATTCATTGTCAAATAATATAAAGGAAAAATAGCATGTTGAGATTTGTCAAGTAAATTAATGATTTGCTTTGAAGGGGAAAAGTACACAAAGTGAAAGTATTGGGGGAGGTCATATATGTACATCAAATGACAGCTTTCTTTACAATAAACTGATGATTCAGATAACCTGTTACCAAGACTCTTCCGTGATACTGAAAAGCACAGGAGAATACTAATGCAATTGAAGACCACCAGGGCACTGAAATTTTAATTTTAAAGTTAGTTAACTGGTGGTGGATGTAGTGAAGTCTAGAAGGAGGCAACTAGTTCTGTTGTATGAACACTGAATTTTGTGAGTTACAAAAAAAGACTGGGTGTGCACTGAAACCAGAGAAGATATTTATGGTCATTATTTTTACTGATGAAGTACATGGTTCAATATGACGTCCAAAGGAGAAACACCACGAAGGAAAGATAAAAATATGGAACAGAAAATGGTAAGCAGGAATTAAGATAAACAATAGCAATATAATTAGATGTCACATAATAAATTTTTATTGTGTCATGCTGGCTTTATTTTTTGCCATATTATCAGTTCTTAAAAAAATGTCTGGCACATTGTAGGTAAAAAAATATTCAATAAATGTATATCAGATGAATGACTTGTGTCCTACCTAGGAAAAGGCTAGGTGAGGATGAGAGCGGTATTAGTGCTCAAATGTAAAATATTTGCATGATAGCCATATAAATTCCACCAAGGTTATGGGGGGGTTTCTACATTCAAGGTAGATATTGGTAGTGTCAATGATCATCAGGTATAACATCTATGTTTAGATAAAAACAATAGTTTAACTAAATTTTTGGACTCTAGTCTTACTCATTTCAATTCATTCTCTATAAATTGGCCACTTCCCAACATGTTTAATGAGCTCTCTAACGTATAACATTCACCATGTTACTCCTTTGCTCAAAATCAAGTCATTTTCTGCCTCCACTCCCTGACTGGCCTCAGAGTAATATCCAGACTATGCAGCTTGTCAACAGGAATACTTTTGTTTTTGCCTCTGTTTGCAACTCTCTTCTTAATTACCATAATAATCCTACAGGCTAGAGCAAACTGTGTTACTTGCAGTCTACTATTCCACATTGCATTATGTCTCAAGCACATTATTTTCCCTGTGCACACTTTTATCTGTCTCATCGACTGCCTAATTCTTTTATAACCTTTGAGGCTTTGGTCATGCGCTTGGAAGCCTTTCATAAACCTACTAAACTAAGTTTGGTTTAATGTCCTACATCTGTGCTCCCAAAGGGCCCTAAGTTTACCTCTAGCCCCAGTACTAACTGGATCCTCCAGGTAGCTCAGTCTTTGCTCAACATCTCATTCATGGAAATGAAATCCAGCAACTTTATTAAGGTCTTTGCTCAAAGTCTTCTCATCACAGAATGCTTATCTGATCACCTTTGCACAAAAGAGTACCCCCTCCTTTCCTCACTACTCCCTTAGTCTGCTTTACTTCCATTGTTACACTCAAACCAATCTCAAATATTATTTAACTACCTATTCATTTTCAAATCACTGGTTTATGCTATGTAAATGCCAGGGGAAAGTGAGGTGTTTGCCTATTTTGTTTACTGCTATATCCTCCTTGATTTGAAAGGTGCCAACCGTAAAACATGCACTCAGTCAATAGTAGGTGAACAAGTAAATAAAATTGGAATTAGAATCTTTATTTGTGACTCTCTGGGAACATAAATTGGTTCCACTTTATAACTCAGAGGAAACACTCTTTAAGAGCCCCTTTCCCTCTAGTCAGCATCTTACGCAGTACAGCTGCTCTCCAGCTCTTTTTTCTATTAACTCCTTCTGCTCCTCAGCCTCTATCAACTTTTTCAGTATCCAGTAGACATGGCCCTTGCCGTTTGTTCTCCCTCCATTTCTCTCTGTAAACAATTTTCTTTCTGTTCCTTCTCCTTTCTTACATACCTCACATCTAGAAAAGAGAGAGGAAAAATAGAAATTTTCTTAAAAAAAAAGACAAGTAACAGTGTGGGAAAAACAGGTAGGGTCAAAACGAAACAAAACAAACAAAAAATAAAACAGTTCCCCAAAGCAAGAAGAGTGGAAGGTAAGAAAAAATGGAGATACCAGCAACCATGAATATGACACTGACATAGTTTAATGCAATTGTCATTTTGCCAGTCCTTGCTGTGAATGCTATGAGGACAAGAACTTAGTCATGGTTTTATTTCTAGATTTTGATGAACTCTTACAAGCTGCAAACTAGTTAAAGTGTCATTAGGTAAAAGCCAATTTTCTCTGATAAAATACATCCTCAAAACAGATAAAATTTCAGCAACTGAATAAGAAAACAAAGAAAGAAAGAAAAAAAAATACAAAGAAAAACCCTGCCCGTTATCCAGAGATAGCAAAATCAAGAAGTAGAAGATTTAAGTCAACAGGAATTTCAGATAACCCAGGCAAGAAATTACCAGATACAGAAGATAAAATATGTACTTTAAATTAGGTATGATTGAAAGAAAATGATTGAATCAAAAATAGTAAGCAATAAAATATATTAAAAATGAAGAAAAGACATGAAGATTCAAAAAATCAACAGATACAAATGTGAAAAACACAATCAATGAAGTGTTAACTTCCAGACAAGATGCAGATAAGGAGAAATTTACTAAACAAAAGATAGAACTAATAAAAAATTATCTTAGAATACAGTGCAGATGAAAAACGATAGAATAATAAAGGGAAGTAAACAGATACAGAAGACAGAATAAGAAGATCTAATATAACTGAAGTCCCAAAAACAGAGAATAGAGAAAATGAAGTAAATTCCACAAGCAAATGGTATTGGCTTAGGATCCTTCAGAAAAGTGAAATACATGTTCAGTATTTCAAATATGTGAGGCATAAATAAAAAATTTTCATGCTTATATACAACATAACAAAACTTCAGACACATAAGAGAAAAACACTATATAAAAAGTAGCCAAAATAAAGGAAAAATTATTTACAAAGAAATAGCACATAGATGAATTGCAGACTGGCAAGCAGAAAAAAATTGTAAAATGTGGACATAAAAGTAAATATTTATAAATATAAATTATAAAACAATGTAACAATATGTATTTGAAGACAAAGTAAAAAGCACATGAAATAAAACTAAAATATTGCAACACTGGAGAGCTGTTTGGACTTTATATCAACTAACATCATATTTTTCATGAGAGGTTAATCCATTATGATAAGCTTTAGATTTTATTACTTTAGCAGGTTCACGTTCTAGGGGGAAACACAAAATAATATAAATACAACTTTATACTTTGAAAATGACAGAGAACAAAAATTCAATAAAACATCAAGCAATTCAATAATAAGTAGTTTGAGTATAGAAAAACAGTTTAAATAGAAGGTACAAAATAATAGGGAACTAATAAAAATAAATACAGTTACACTCAACTTAATGTTTAAAAGACAGAGAGCTACCTTTTAGACCAAA
>NW_012134858.1:365030-371049 GCF_000956105.1 Propithecus coquereli
TGATTAATAAATAAATAAACACGAACCAACCTCACACCATACCAAAATTTAATTCCAGGTTTGTGAACACTTAAATGTGAAAGGCATAATTATACTCCTTGTAAAACAGTAATATCTTCATGACATAGGGGGTAGGAAAGGACTTCTTAAGCCACAAAGACAAATCTAAAAGAAAAGACTGATAAATTCTATTTTGTTCAAATTAAAAGTTTCTTTTTATTTTTCTTAAAGGCATGATAAAGAGAATTGGAAGTGAAGACACTAACTTGAAAACAGTGTTTTCAAAACATTCAACAGATTACTACCTGAACATATTAGGAAGACCTTCAAAGCAATAAGGAAAAGCAACCAGACCATTCCTAAAATGCACAAAAGAAATAAACAGGAATTTCAAAGATGAACAACAAATGGTCCATAAATATGAAAGGATACTCAATCTTATTAATAGTTAGGAGAATTCAATTTAAATCCACAGGGAGATTTTACTTCCCCCAATCATATTGACCCAAAATTCAAGAATAAGTATTGAGTAGAATGTGGAGCAAGAATTCCCACTCACTGCCATTCTGGACAAGAGTTTGGTATTGCCTAGTAAAGTTGAACTGTGCATTCCCCATGATCCAGTAATTTTACTATTATATATAAACCCCCAAGAATTTCTTCCACTTGGCACACATGTGCAAAAATATGTACATGGTCATTGTTTGTAACAGCAAGAAATAATACAAAATATGGAAACCACCCTAATATCCATTAACAGTAAAGTGAATAAATTAATTATGTAATGCAAAACTCAATGAAGATAAATCTACTACTGTTACACATATTAATATACTTATATCTGGAAAACACAATATCAAGGAAAAGGAGAAAATCACAGAAGAATACATACAGTACAATTCCATAGGTAAATTATTTTTAAAAAGAGGCAAAACTAGGAGATATAATCTTAACGGTTAAAAAAAAACTTTAAGGAAAAATCAAGGGCATAATTAAGTTAAAATCAGAACAATGGTTAGCTGTGACAGGGAAAAAGGGGGATATAATTGAAAAAGTTTACAGTGGGGCTCTTGTGTTATAATGTTCTATTTATAACCTGAAAGAAAAGGTACACGTTTCTACCTAAAATACAAGTACATATTATGTATTGTATTGCATTATATGTTGTATTACTATCTAATGCTATGTATATATATTTTAAATATTATAGCCTCTAACTTCCATTAAAAAGCAAGCTGCATGTAGATAGGTGTTTTTGTCTGTTTTCTTCACTACTTTAGTCTAAGCACATAAATGGTGCCTAGTACAATAAATGTAGGTTGAATGAATGAATAAATAAATGAAAGATAAGCACAGTGAATAGAGAAGTGCATTGGCTAGATAAGATCCAATATATTTTTCATATAATTGAATCATACATGATTTAAGCAATTCTTAATATTCAATTAAAATTGAAAAGATTAATGTAAAGTTAAAAGCTAAATAACTCTTGAAAAATACATTGACAAGAGGCAAGCCAATTGTCTCAGAATACCCTGGAAAGGCTCAGAAATTTGAGTCATAATAGAAGACACCATAAAAGATGTGGGAGAAACATGGGTAGAAAATAAAAGGATTGTATAAAACTGAAGAACTTTGGCTATTACACCTCTTGATCCTCACCTCTAATATTTACACAATCATGTCTCCACCACCTCCACAACCTCTGTAAGAAACAGATGTTTTTGTGGGGTTTTTTTTCCTATAGAGAAAGAAAACCAGAGAAGTTTTGGAATTAGGAGCACTAGTCACGGTGGAAAGCAGGATTGAGTGCTCTCCCAAAAACAACGTGGTCAAATACATACCAGCATGATCAACTGTTAGACTTTCAGCACCCTCATGCCTTCTGCCTCTAAAAAACACACAGGTAGGGTTAACAGCATCAAAAATGGGGTTCCACAGGTATCGCAGGAGGAAAACCAAGGAGCTCAGGAAAAAAAAAAAAAACTCCATATCCTATCGACAAGCCAAACGCACAAACAGCTTCTAATCAGCATTTTAATAGCTCACTCTTAAAAATGTACAGTTAAATGCAATGGAGCATTTGAAGAAAGCCTGTAATTAGAATGAGTTTAAAACAAACAGATAAGCAAATAAGCCAAAAAACGGGGAGGGATTCAGAAAAACAGAGAGAAAGAGAGAAAGGAATTTTCACAGTAATTTATATAAATGGAGCAGACCTGCATTGGAAGGGTTTTGAAGGCAGAAGTACCAGAAGGGTATGTATCCATATTTAACATAATAAGAAGTCAGTACATTAAACCTACCATGGATTACTTGAGAAATATTAATATTAGTAGAAGCATGTTAATCTTGTATGCAGGAAAATGTCAGAAAAAATAGCCAAATAAGTTGAAAGTGTTTGTTTCAAGGCAACTGGATTGTGACATCAGGAAGAGCACATTCCTGTCTTCACTGAGTCTCTTAACATGATTCAACATTTTAAAAATATGTGCGAGTATTTCTGTAAAATATATTTTAGAAGATATATATTTAGGTCTGCATAAATATTAAACTCTGGCTGGAAATGTAATTGAACTCTATTGAGTGGTTGGAGACAAGAAAGATACCTCTTTGTTGCAAATTTTTATGTGGCCGTATAAGGCAGATACAATAAAATAAACAAAATGTAGTTGATGCTTTAAAAGGTTTGCAGCCTCTTCCATGTGAAGGAGGCATGGAAATTGAGGTGGGAAGTAGAGAGGTGGACAAAGTGTTAATAGATCAGTATGTGTACAGATTGTAATAGAGGTATTTATATCTGTAACGATAACTGTGTATATAAATGTTATAAATGCATAACATTTATATAAATGTTATAGGATTTCTAGATTTCTAACTTGGGTAACTAGGAGGATGGTATTGACATTAAAAGAGATGAGAACACAATGAAGAACTTAAAAAGAATCAAGAGACAAATATGTTGAGTGTAAGGGACAGGCGTGTAATCAGACTAGAGCCATCAAATCCCCTCACATTTGAATTTTCAATGAAGATGTGGGAAAAAGCTATAAATAGAAGATAATCAGATGATGTCCTTATAAGATTAATAATTAATTCTTGCGTGTTACTTCCCTAAAGATTTCCTAGGCCCTACCAAAGCCCCAGGCTGTTTCTCAAGCCTCGCATTTGGTTCTGTGTGCCAACTAATGTTTTCATAGCAAGTTATCTTTCTTGCTACATCAGCCAGCATCAATTATTACTTTAAACCAAAGATCCATAAAAATAATAAAAATAAATAATAATAACAATGGTCTACATTTGTTCAAGAATGCAGAGAACATTTTTTAAGTGACATTTCATAAAAGGCATTTTCAAGGCATTTCAAATTCCTGAAATTCATGCATTTTCAGGTTTGTAAAATAGCATATTTAAACATAAATAGGACACTTAAATTTCAGGGAGGAAAATTCTGTATGATTTAATTAAGTTCAATAAGTACCTGTTGAGTGACCATCATGTTCTTAGGCACCAACTTGAATAGTGGGCACCGCAGTCTCATGTTAAGGGAGAAAAAGCTCTGGATTTGAAGCGTTATACATTTGACAAATTCACACAGAGGTTGATAATATTTTGCATAAAACCTCATTTTCAAAAAGGAAAATTGTTCAACATGGAGCAATGAAGGGCATGTAGTGATGAGTAATAGAGTAAATAATCCATCAAAGGAACAGAAGTTACAAGTAGGACCAGAATAGAGACACGGTCCCAGTCTAGCACATTTTGGTAAGATTTAAGAACATCCAAACAAAGGGATTATTGGATATCTTTTGTCAGCTACTTTTCCTAGCCACTCTCTGATTGGGACATTTTTTCCACTAGTGCCATAGTGAAAAAGTATTCATAGCTGACTCCAGAAACTAAACCATCACTTCTAGTAGTGGTAAGTAGAAGAGCCAGAAACTAATGAAGAAACTGTCACTGGGCATCCCATGGAGGTGTTCAGATGGTAGGGATCGTAAATCCTGTGATCAGTCATCCAAATTCCTCCTTCAGAATCTCTCAATCTTATTTTTTACTTCTTATTCCCAAAGCTTCTGAGAAGGTTGTCACCTGTCTGCTGAAAGCTATCAGCCCTCTTTGGAAATTACCTGTGACTGAAGAAATCTGCTTCTGCCACATCATTGTCCCTTCCTGAGGCAGCCTGCATATGATGACAGTGACGACTGGTCAGTATAGGAGTTCAAAGGTCCAGCCACGAAGTCACAATGCAAGTTGACTATTAAGACACATCCTGGTGTCAGAGCCCCCTGTGGGGTTGGATGAGGCTTTTGATGATCACAGCTCAACTTCTCCCTTTGCCCAATCCTTTCTTTACCTTCCTTACAAAAGAGTTGATGCCAAGTGTACCCCTAATAAAGATTCTACACCCCATCTCAGAATCTGCTCTGTGGGGAAACCGACCTGCCATAGGTGAGGATTCTTCTCCAGATTAGAGCAGGTAATTGTTCCAAAGTGGCCATCACTATCTGGATGATCAATACAACACATTTCAGAGACACCTGACCTGCTTATCCTTGGTGGCTACCACCAGAATACAGCTACCCAGCTTAAGCATTGGCTAAGCCCATGAACCTTTCCCTGTCACTTCAAGCACTGCCTCTTGGAGCAAGCCCGCCAGTGGAGATTTAAGCGCTGGTTACATTCAGTTTATCACACATTGGAAGTGATAACAATTCTGAACCCCTGATACAACCAGGTACCCTCCAACGGGATGGAGGAAGGCTGACAGTTTTAGAAAGCTTTTTCTCCCAGAGAGCCTCTTAGCTGTTTCTTCAGCAAGTCTGTCAAAGGAGTTAAACTGCCTACAAGTTTGAAACCTTCAAGCAGGTACTGACAGGAAGTGGTGAGTTAGAAATCTAGTTGCCAGGGGAACACCATCTGCTGCCACGTCTCTCACTGCTAATACTTACACAGAAAGACTCTGGTTTATGAGCCAAGATCTTGATAGTTTACAGTGTACATTGAATGTAATTACAGAGCACCAACGGGGTAACAAAAATCTGTGTTTTTCAACTGGTAGGAATTGAAAGAGTCTGAGAGAAAAAGTATTACTAAAATTTCCGGGTTCTATTTAAACTTGGTGAAAGGCTGTAGTCAATTATGTTACCACAAGTTACTGAGCAGATGACCACACACTTAATACTGCAAGTGGTGGAAAAGAAACTGAAGACAGAGCAGGAAGATTACAGACGAAGACTGGTTGCTATGAGACCCCAAAAACTATTATTTAAAGAATATAGAAGATTATTGTGCTCTCAAATAAGTCTGACAAGTAGACTAGCAGGGTCATCCTACTCCTTTTGGTGATGCAAGGACTTAGGCTCCTTCTATTTTATTTCTTCACTTTTCTGTAGAATGGTATTTTCATCTATGTGATCAAAGCTATGGAATTCTAGTCTGTAAAAAAGGATAAAATAAACCAGTATCTATATTTAGGAATTACCTGTGAAGTGCACACATTGTTTCTGTTCACATTACATGCAGACATCTACCTTCAAGAAAGGCAGACAAACTTAATTGGTAGCTAGGAGGTCACATGTCCAGCACGAAGGAGGAGAAGAAATAGATTTTGTAGGAATAACTAGCAAAGTGGTCTGCCAAAAATAGAAAACACAGTAGATGAAGGAATTTCAGTACAATGGAAAGGAATTAGGAAATGAAAGAGGGAAGAGAAGGTAGCAAGCATCCTTTATCAAACAAGTCAACACTGTGGACAACTGGAATTTAATCTTATCTCATTTAGGGATGAGGGAACCGGGTTTTTTTTTTTTCTTTTCTTTTCTTTTTATTTCGGGGTATTATGAGGGTACAAACATTAAGATTACACTTTATGTCTTTGCCTCACCCTAGCAAGGGTTAGAGGCATGCCCTTCCCCCCTACAATGCTCCCCATGTCCTTTAGTCGCGGGTTTACCCCCCCATCCCCCTAATCCCTGGAGAGTATTACTGCCATGTGAGCCCCCTAGTGTTCATCAGT
>NW_012134858.1:371965-374792 GCF_000956105.1 Propithecus coquereli
TTGATTTTTGTGAGAGGTGAGAGGTGGGGATCCAGTTTCATTTTTCTGCATGTAGCTATCCAGCTTTCCCGCACCATTTATTGAAGAGAGATTCTTTTCCCCAGTGTATATTTTTGTCAGCTTTGTCAAAGATTAAATTACCATATGCAGATGGTTTTATCTCTGGATTCTCAGTCCCGTTCCAGAGGTCAATGTCTCTGTTCTTGTGCCAGTACCATGCTGTTTTAGTTACTATAGCTTGGTAGTACAGCTTCAAAGAAAATTAAATATCTAGGAATATATTTAAGAAAAGATGTGAGAGACATATACAGGGAGAACTATGAAACACTAGAAAAAGAAATTGCAGAAGACGTAAACAGATTGAAAAACCTACCTTGCTCATGGATAGGTAGAATCAATATCGTTAAAATGTCCATACTACCTAAAGTGATCTACAGAATTAATGCAATCCCTAACAAAGGAACTGGGGTTTTTATCCATGAGTTTCTGCCACCTATTGGTCAAGGCTGGATCCCATGAGTCATTCGTATCCACAGTGCTTCCTGCCTGCCATAGCAAGATCCTATGGCCAGAGTAAGCTCTCAGAAAAAGGGATGCAGATGCTGGCAGCTGAAAGTCAGGCAGCTTGCCAAGCAATGGCAAGAGCAGGAGCATATGGATGGGAGAACAGAAAGCATCTGATACAGGTGTTATCAATAAGTCAACATTCTTCCCAAGTGAGAAAGCTTGAGCTCAGTGCTCATCTTTTACATAACTTTATCAAAGTATAACTCATATGCCATAAAGTTATCCCTTATAAATGTCAGTTTTAATAATATTTAGGTAAGTTTAAGTGTGGTGCAATCACAATCCACTTTTGAATCACCCCAAAGATATTCATAGTGCCCATTTTCAGTTAATCCCTGTTCCCATCCTCCGACTCGGGCAACTACTTATCTTATTTTTTTATCTATAGGTTTGCCTGTTCTGCACAGTTTGTATAAGTGAAATCATATAATATTTAGTCTGTTGCAATTAGATTCTTCCACTTAGCATAATGTTATAGCAGTTCATCTACATTATGACATGTATGACTGCCTGTTCATTTTTATTGGTGAACGGTATCCCATAGTGTGGATATGCAAGATATTATCTATACATTCACCAGTTTATGGACATTTGGCTATTATAAACAAACCTGCTGTGAACATACGTGCCCATATCCTTTTTCTTGGATACATACAGAGGAGTGAAATTTGGAGAAAATTTATCTTTAATATTTAAAGGATCTGACACAACATTTTCCAAAGTAACTGTACTATTTTACATTCCTACCAGACTTTTCATTTTGGTTGTTTATCTTACTATGGATTTATAAGAGTCCTTTAAAGAATCTAACATAATTCTTTTATCAGATCTATAATTTGAAAATATTGTCTCCCAGTCTGTGGCTTGTTTTTTTATTTTCGCATTTATTAATGATGTCTTTTGAAGTGCAGAAGATTTTAATTTTTGTAAAGTCTAATTTATCTTTTTTTTTTCCTTTATGGGCAGTACTTTTAGTGTTGTATCTGAGAAATCTTTGCCTAAAACAGGGTTGTGGAAATGTTTTCCTCTTTTCTTCTAGAAGTAACAGGTATATACCTTACATTTAGGCCTGTGATGCTTTTCTGGTTACGTTTACATAGTCCTGTGAAGCAGGAGTCTAAAGTCATCCATTTGTGTGTGGATACCCAATTGTCTTAGCACTATTGTCAAAAGCTATCCTTTACTCCATTGAATTGCACATTTGTCGAAAGTCCATTGACAATAAATGTTAAGAGTTTATTTTTGGCCTCACAATTCTATTCCATTTATCTATGTTATCTATCCTTACATCAGTAAAACACTCTCCTGATTACTATAGCTTTATAGTAAGCTTGAAATCAAGAAGCCTAAGCCATGCAACATGTTCTTATGTTTCAAGATTGTTTTGGTTATCCCGGGTCTTGGGTTTTTCTGTGTAAATTCTAGAATCGCCCTTTCAATTTCAGGGGGAAAAATCCTGCTGAAATTTTGATATAGATTGTGTTGAATTTATAGATCAATTTGGGGAGATTTCCATCTCAATAATGTTAAGTCTTTCATTCTGTGAACATCAGATATGTCTTCCTTTATTTAGATAAGGGTTTCTTGATAATGGTACTATTATTTTGAATCATTCAATTTTTTTTAGGGAACTGTCCTGTGCATTGTAGAATGAAAGACAAAAGTATCTGTAGACATCGTCATGTGTCCCCTAGAGGGAAAAATTACCCCAGATTGAGAACCAGTGACTTAGATCTTTAATTTCTCTCAACAATGTTTTTATTTAGATTTCAGTATACAAGGTCTACACTCATTTAATTTATCCCTAAGTATGTAACTTTTTCTGATACCGGTGTAAATAAAAGTATTCTTTATTTTCAGATTATTCATTGATACTATATAGGAATACTCTTGCTTTTTCTATTAATATAATGAACTTGATCTTATATTTTGTGCCCTTTTTGAACTTATTTGTTCTAGGAATTTTGCTGTAGATTTCTTAAAGTTTCTACATATAAGATTATGTTATCTGTAATTAAAAATAATTTTATTTTTTCCTTTCTGATTTGGAGGCCTTTTATTTATCTATTTTCCTTCCTGCCTGATTTCACTCACTAGACTTTCCAGTTCAATTTTGAATAGAAGCTGTAAGGACCAGTAACCTGCCTTGTTCCTAATCTTGGGCAGAAAGCATTCAGTCTTTCCCTAGTAACTGTGATGTTAGTGTTAGTTTTCTAGCAGATGCCCTTTAACTGGTTAAAGAAGTTCCCTTCTAAGTTTA
>NW_012134858.1:376487-378351 GCF_000956105.1 Propithecus coquereli
TCTACCTCCACATGTAAGTAATATTTTGGCTTATCATTATATTCATGAATTTCTATTTCTTTTCTTTAATAGTCTTAGGATGATACACTATAACTTTGTAGCTCTTGTTTCAAATGATGTTATTGTATTATTTCTCGAAACGTTAACTTTTCATGAGGAATTTTACCCTGATATATTTCAAAGAGTATATTTTTTCATTAAGCCTGGATGTATCTCAGTAAGCCCAGTCTGTAAACTTTTAACTTTTTTATATCTTCCCTAAAGTGTTTAATTTTATTTTGAAATAAGTCAAACATACAAACAAGAACAGAGAATTATATGATGATCACCTTTAAATCACAGCTCATTTTTATGTTACATTTCATACTTGGGGTATTTCATACATGATCCTGATTTACTTGAAAGAGATCATCAGATATAATAGAGGACTCCATTTCTCTAACTATGGAAATTTCCAGGAATGCTAATGGTGTGGAATGTCTGAGTTTATATCTGTGGTTTTCCATTTCTTTATTGGTTATCTATATTCTTCTTAATTACTCCATCTGAACTTTAGTTTCCACAATTGTAAAATGGAGGTAATGATTCTTATTGGGTTGTTTTGAAAAATCAGCAGAAATAGCTTAAACAAAGCCCTTAGCACAGTGAGGATACATATGTTGATAAGTGGTAATGTCATTTGCCCTTAGATATATATTCCTAATAACTATTTAAAGCCCATCTCACATGCAAACTTCTGTGAAATTTTCCCAGGACCCTCTAAGCCAAGTGTTTTGGGACTTTTATAATTTTCCATAGCAATTAGCATGGAACTCTTAAATAAAGTTTTTATATCTACGGCTATGTAAGGCTGTGATTTTTTGGAAGGCCAATTGGGTACATCAAGAGTTTGGGCATACTAGAAAAATCCATAGTGAGAATATTGTTAATATTTAACAATGAAAAAGTGAGTCAAATAGGAGAGCTAAAAATTATTCAATCTGAATCATCCCCATTACAGTCATGCACTGCATGACAATGTTTCAGTCAACAGGGGACCACATCTACTATGGCTATCCTATAAGATTATAATATTGCATTTACACTGTACCTTATCTATGTTTAGATATGTTTATATACACAAATACTTATCATTTGTACTACAGTTACCTACAGTATTCAGTACAGTAACATGCTGTACAGGTTTATAGCTTAGAAATAACAGGCCATACCATGTAGCCTAGGTGGCAGTAGGCTATATCATTGAGGTTTGTGTAAGTACACTCTATAATATTTGCACAAGAAAATTGCCTAATTATGTGTTTCTCAGAATATATCCCTGTCCTCAAGCAGCACATGACTGTATTTGAGAAATGGCTCCAAACACGAAACTCATCTTTCTGCGTAAAATAAAGCATTGACTGTTTTCACTCACAATATCAATTGCAACCTCTTGCCAATTTTAAATGGCTATGAGGAAAAAAAAAAAAAGCATGAATGGCTGTTACCAATGTCTACAGAGGTTTGCAAAATCTTGGTTGTTGGCATTGTACAAAAAGAAAAATGTTCACTTTTGACACAGGTAGTAAGAAGAGATTTGCTAAATGGAAGTGTTTATTCCCTCGAGTGCAGGTGGATCTCACCAGGAGGCAACCTACATATTTAGAAATTGGCCCTCTGTGGCCTCAGATGATTTGCCAATCCCTGTTTGAGAGTTAGCAGGGGCAGGAGGCCTTTACAAAACCAAATGTATGATTTTTTTCTTTCTTTTTGGATTGGACACTTACCACAGCATTTGCAGGAGCAACAAATGATGAAACTTATGCATTTCCATGATTTTTGGTTACTTCTAGGTTTTCTGGGCTGAATTTCTAATACTTCTCTG
>NW_012134858.1:380806-384175 GCF_000956105.1 Propithecus coquereli
CTGGCAATATTCTGGAAGCTGAGGGGTAAAGAAGTCTGTGAGTGATGGCCTTTCATTTGCAAATCAGAATGCATAAAGTCACTTAACACTCCTCTGTCCCCCAGTTTTTCTAAGACACTCATTCCCATCTCTCAAACAAATTTTACCTTTCACCCGGTTGTCCTTATTTTAATCCTACCTTCTCTTCAACTCCCAATTCAAAAATACATGAATTTTATGAGTTTTAATGATTCTGTAGGCATAATTTCAGTTGTTTCTTATCTTTTCCCACTTTAGGTTTGGGACTAGGCTTTCTCAGATTAGAGTCGGCTTTGTTATTTATAGTATGTCCTCAAATTTTAGATATCTCTTGTAAAATCCATCATTTAATTTGCATACCATTAAAAAAACACAGCCATTTAATATATGATATATCATTGACTGTAACATGCATTTCAAATTTGAGAGATGTTAAAATATATTTTAAAAATGTGAAACTTATAGCCAACCAAATATGGTACCATTCTAACACTAACCCCAACTAGGTATACTGCAATTTCATTCTGACAGTAAGCACCTGGAATTGGTGAAGAGCCCACATGTTAAAGGGCATGGTTCACATGTTCTGTGACTGCCTTGACTTTAGAAATTAGCCCCAAGTTCAAGGGATCTTCAGATTACCCACACTTCTGACCAACTAGATATAATTTGGGGAATTCCTACAATCATTTCAGGTTCTATAAATCACTAGAATGACTCACAGAACTCAGAAAGTGATATACTTATAATTACAATTTTATTACAAAAGATAAACTCAGAAATAGTTAAACGAAGAGGTACATAGAACAAAGTCTGGCAGGGTCCAGAGCTCAGAGTTTCTTGTGCTGTCTCCCTATGGTATCAGGACACATCATCTTTCTGGTACGCAGACGTGTTCATCAACCAGGGATTTCCAATGAGCTCGGTGTCCAGAGTTTTTAGGGGGGTTTCATTTATCACTGGCAAAGTGATTGAACTCAATCTCCAGCTCCCAAACCTGGAGATCAGGATAGCTCAGAATCCCAACCCTGTAATCACATGGTTGTCCTTTTGGTGATAGTCCCACCCTGAAGCTATCTAAGGGTTTATCATGAGTTACCTCACTAACATAAACTCAGTTTTGATCCAAAGACTTATACTCAAAGACCATTCTATTACATAAGAAATTCTAATGGCTTAGAATCTCCTTTTGAAAAGCTTCTGTTCGTGTATTTTGCCGTCTTTTTAGTGGAGTTGTTTGATTATTTCTTGCTGATTTGCTTGACTTCTTTGTAGATTCTGGTTATTAGCCCATTATTGGATGTATAACATATGAATATTTTCTCCCCTTCTGTAGGTTGTCTATTTGCTCTATTGATTGTTTCCTTGGCTATCCAGAAGCTTTTTAATTTAATCAGGTCCCAATTTATTTATTTTTGTTGCTGTGATTGTCCTTGGGGTCTTCTTCATAAATTCTTTGCCTGGGCCAATATTTAGAAGAGTTTATTTAACATTTTCTTCTAGAATTCTATGGTTTCATATCTTAGACTTAAGTCTGTGATCTATCTTGAAATAATTTTTGTGAACGGTGAGAGATGTGAATCCCATTTAAATCTTTTACATGTGGGTATCCAGTTTTCCCAGTACCATTTATTGAACAGGGATTCTTTCCCCCTATGTATATTGCTGTCTACTTTGTCAAAGATCAGATGGCAACATGTGGATGCTTTTATACCAGGGTTCTCTGTTCTGTTCCGTTGCTCTATGTCTCTATATTTGTGCCAATAACATGATGTTTTGGTTACTATAGCCTTGTAGTATAGCTTAAGGTCTGGTAAAGTAATGCTTCCAGATTTGTTCCTTTTGTTTAAGGTCGCTTTGGCTATTTGGGCTCCTTTCTGGTTCGAAAGAAAGTGTAGAATTATTTTTTCTAGATCTGTGAAAAATGACATTGGTATTTTGATGAGGATTGCATTGAATCTGTAAATTACTTTGGGTAGTATGGACATTTTAGCAATGTTTATTCTGCCAATCCGTGAGCATGCTGTTTTTCCATGTGTTTACATCTGCAATTTTCTTCGTCTGTGATTCATAGTTCTTTTTGTAGAAATCTTTCACTTCCTTGTTTAAATATATTCCTAGGTATTTTATTTCCTTTGTAGCTGTTGTGAAAAGTATTGAGTCTTTGATTTGATTCTCAGCTTGACTGTTGATGTATAGGAATGCTACTGATTTGTGTACAATGATTTTGTAACCTGAGACTTGCTGAATTCATTTATCAATTCCAGGAGTCTCTTGGTGGAATCTTTGGGGTTTTCTAGATATAAGATCATATCATCAGCAAAGGGCTATTGTTTGACCTCCTCTTTCCCCACTTGGTTACCCTTAAGTTCCTTCTCTTTCCTTATTTCTCTGGCTAGGAATTCCAGCACTGTGTTGAATAGAAGTGGTGACAGTGGGCATCCTTGTCTTGTTCTAGTTCTGAGTCAGAATGCTTTCAACTTTTTCCCGTTCAGTATGATGTTGACTGTGGGTATGTGTCATATATGGCTTTTATAATTTTGAGATATGTTCTATCTATGCCTATTTTGTTAAGAGTTTTTACCATAAAAGGGTGCTGAATTTTGTCGAATGCTTTTTCTGCATCTATTGAGATAATCATATGATCTTTGTTTTTGCTTCTGTTTATGTGGTGAATCACTTTTATGGATTTATGTTTGCTGCACCATCCTTGCATCACTGGGATGAAACCCACTTGGTTGTGGGCTTTCCAGGAACCAGGGACACAGGCAATACAATAGATACCAATTGCCCATATGTTTTCAATTTTCGAAATTTTGTTACATTTTCTCCTCTCCTCTCTGTTTTCTCCATTCCATGAGTTCACACCTTTAAAAAATAATCACTTTACTGTATTGTCAGGTGGTTTTTCTAAGGGAAACAAGTTTGGATGAATGTGTTCATTCTTCTACCTTAAACTCTCCATAAGATATATGTCATTTCAAGAATTCTGATAAAGTTTGCATGACAGATAAAGCTGAACAACAGAGGAAATAGTGTGGTTGGTTCTACTGTTTTAAAAAATAAGAGTGACAAAAAGCTCTTTTTTGGTCTTATATTTGCAGTGGAAAATATTAATCTAAGCTTTGAATGGAAGTGGAAGAAAGGCAAGATTTTAAGATAAAGACAACTCCCAGTGATCAGTGAAGACATACTTATATGTCTCAGATGCTCCAGGCCTCTTTAGAGAGACTCACTTAATGAAACAAATGTAAGAGATTGAGCCTTCCTCAGGAGGAGGATTTAGTAAAGCAATAATTCCATGGCAGGAAGTAGTTTTAGCAGATACTAAGAAAAACTGAGAGGACAAAG
>NW_012134858.1:384225-385389 GCF_000956105.1 Propithecus coquereli
TTCAATGTCTGTCTTTTATGACAATAGAATAATAAATCACAATATAAAATATAAACAAAATATAATAAATGATACTACTGTATATAATTTATCAATAAAGTGCGTAATCAATAAATTCTAACACAATGCCAAAGTTTAAGTCTGGTACCAGGCACAATGTAAGCACTCACTAACTACTCAAATATTTAGAGGAAGCCAAATTCAGAGAGACTAAGACAGTTTAGATGAGATCAACAAACATAGTACAAAATGAAGCCGTAGGACTTCAGAGGAGAGACTCCTAATGTTAGTGGAGGATATTCATAGAATTTATCTGTCTTGATAACTTGAATATCATTTACCAAAATAGGTAACTTTAAGACCATCTTCAAACCAGCAAAATGGCATTCATTTTATTTTAATGCATAGTACAACCTATGCCACATATTGGATGAAAACAGCTTGATCAGGTTGAATTATATTGATTCATGTTTGTGTATATGTGTGTATAGAATTATAGCCTTGAAAAACATTTTTCTAGAAATGTGAAGACATTTTCTATTACATAACCTCCCAGACTTGTCCTCTGATTTTTATGTCTTTTCTCAACTCTTTGCAGTCTTTGTCCTTTCATGTTCTTCTGGCTGATTTACTCAATTTTTTCTCCAATGCTTCTATAGAATGTTTCATCCCATCTACTGTGTTTTTAACCTTTAAGATTTTTTTTCTTCTTTCCTTCTTTCTTTCCTTCCTGCCTTTGTCTCTCCCTCCCTTTCTTCCATTTTCTTTTCCATTTTTCCTGAAGCTCCCTGATTAGAGTAAGAATACTTACTTGACTCATAGAATCAACATCTTGTCTCTCTGAGGTCACTTACTGTTTTATGGGTTTTTTTTTTTTGAAGCTTTCTTCTCCATGCAGATTGTTTCCTATCTATCTTCTGCCTATCTTCTTGATGGTTTTGTTGTTTGATTTTGTCCTTATTTTCCATGTTAGAGTCTTTCTCAGTTGTCTGGTAATATTTGGTTATTCACAATTAAGAATTTATTGGAAGCTCTGATAATTTTCAGATCTGCTATTAGATAGGGTAACTATATAATTTGCAGTGCAAAACAGAACTATTCCACGAGTGGAAGGTGACTCCATTAATTACTACATTAAGTTAATAGATGCAAGCCAGGTCATCA
>NW_012134858.1:397674-399529 GCF_000956105.1 Propithecus coquereli
AATATTATTATATCCTCTTTGGGCTTTTGTGATTGCTATTATGAGGTCAGCTTTCAGTTTAATTGCTATTTGTTTTGGTGATCTGCCTTATCTCTCTGTTTGCTTTTAAGATTTTCTCTTTCTCTTTGGGATTCTGGTCCTTGACTATTCTGTGTCTACATCAGGATTTTTTTTTTTTTTTAACTTGTTTGGGCTTTGTTGGACATCTTAGGTCTCAGAATTTGTCATTCAAATTTTCTTGAAAATCTTTAGTCATTAACTCTTCAAAAATTCTTTTCTTCCCAGTTCTTTTCATGATTTACTACTGGAACTTCAATAATTCTTATGGTAGATCTCCCACTGGGTCCTCCATGAATCTCAATAACTTTTCAATATTTTATAATCTTCATATCTTCATCTTTTTAGCCTTCATATTTGGATCTACATTCTACACCAATTTTCTTTTTCAGTTTTATCTAATCTTTTGATGTTTCACTTCTGAATTTTTAATTTGTTTAACTTGCTAGCAAACCTTCTGATATTATTAAGGATCTCTTTCAAGCTTTTAAACATAGTGTACAGAGCTATGATTCCATGTCTTGTAATTCTAATAGTTGAAATTGTTGGTTTCTTTTATCTGTTGGTTGTTTAGCTGATTCTCACTCATGGTGTCTTGTTAACTTCTATGTTTTATGATTTTGACTGTGGATTCTTGTTTCCTTTGTGAAAAACTTTTGAGCCCTGACATGGGTGTGGATACTTCATTTGCTTTAGCTTCTCACCTAAAGGCATCACCAACACATAACTACTTCACTTGAGATTTTTAAGGGCCACACAATTAGTTTTCATGGAACATCAAACCCTGTAAAGGGCTGACTTAAAATTTATAAATTTTCTTAGTAGATTTCCCACCTCCACTTATCAATACTTCTTGCTCTTACCTTTTGCCTGGTGTATCTTATTTCCCATTCATTCTTACATTTTGGATTTTCTTTTTTACAATACTGGCTTAGCTCTTTGGTACATCAACATTAAATGGGGAATCTTCTTTCAGATTTCCCTAGTTGGTTGATGCTAGATTTTTACTTCTTGTTATTTAGCTTCCATGCAGTTATCAAGAAAGTATTTAAAATTCTCCAGGGATCAAGAGAAACCCTGAGAGAGAAAAATGAACTTTACCACCAAAAGTTTCTTTGCCTTCTGTTATATTCATTATAGATCAAAGTTTTTTAAACTATTTTTATATCATGTTAATATTTTTCAAGAGAAGTCAGTGAAGGCATTTAATTTTCTCTATTCTGGGACATAGAACTAACTCCAAGTTTTGAAGAATGGACAGAAATGACTGAGACACCAGTAGATCATAATGATAAGGGGAAGTCTTTTAGACTTAGGCTTTGCTTAGCCTACATGTCATCCATTCCAATTGATCTTGATGACGGTATTCAAAGAAAGCTGGGATCAGTGTGCTGAGAATAAGTAGTGGTGCTCTGCTTGATGTCTCTAATATACATTTCTTAATATGTTTTCTGATAAATTCTGCCTTTCTGTGAGCAAGACAAGTCACCTCTCTGAATATAAGCCTCTTCAATGATAAGGTAAAGGCAGGTAAAAACATCATAACCATATGTGGTTAGGTTAGAACTGCAGAAGCACTAAACACAGTGCCTGACCCATCGTGAGTACTTGATAAATGCTGATTGATTTTACCTTCTCTGCCGGCCTTGGGGGAGGGATTTTAATTGCTTGCCAAGGGTTTTGGGTTTTTAATTCCAATTTGGGAGGAGGACACCACTGTTCCCTGATTATAGAAATCTTAGTATTTGACTGTGATTAATGATGGTTTTGTGTCAATCTGAGTAAGTGAACTGGATTT
>NW_012134858.1:399579-400743 GCF_000956105.1 Propithecus coquereli
AATGTAGAGAATGGATTTGAAAGACAGTTCAGAGGTAGAATCAATGGTGATTTTAGAATTTTGATATTAGAGAGACTTAAGAGAAACAATTTAGTTGGAAGGCAGTTAGGAGAAGATATAAACTGAAGCTAAATTTATAGTATCAAGTATACCTTTTATTTGGAAGGTATGTTTATTGAGGATGGAATGAAATTGCTGCTGCAGATTATTGGAAAGGGTGATTTTAGAATCTTAAAATCTCCCTTTGGTGTTACCTCTGCCCAGCATTGACAGAACTTGTCCCCGTATTATGGGAAATAAGGAAGAGAAAGGGTCAGGTATGAATCCAAGGGCCTATTTATAACACTGTGTTACTTTCCTGAGGCAAAAGGGAAAAATCTGAATGAGGATCAGATTTGAGAGAAAGTAGATAATGAGTTTGATTTTGGACATGTTGATTTTGATGTGTCTATAAGACATCCAAGCAAAGAAGTTAGATTAAGAATAATATATTGGTCTATAGCTTGGAGTAAAAATCTGATCTGGAAATACATATTCGAGAGTTTCAGCAAATTGATGGTAACTGATGCCATGAAAGTAGATGAACTTGCATAGCAACAAAGAATGTAAGCTATGAAAAGTGCTCATAATTGCACTCTGAGGACCACAGGCATCTAGACTTCTGAAAGAAAAGAATGAGTTAAACTGAGAAGGTGCAGAAAGGGAGATCATAGAAAGTCAGGAAGATGGGAATCATGTAAAGCATACAAGGAGAGCATTCAAAGAAAGGATAGTAAAAAATAGAAATGTAATTAAAGGTCAGGTAAGATGAAAAAATAAAATGCCCATTAGCTTAAGTGACATGATGATCACTGGTGACTTAATAAAGGAGCAATTTAATAAAAGAGAATTTGGGAAAATGATATAGGTCAAGTCGTCAGTGTCCTACGAGGAGACAGAGAGAGCACCAATGTACTCATGTCCTATGAGAAGTTTTGAGTCCAATAATGCTTTCTCCTTGCTATGCCTTTTCTGTTTCTTGCTTTCTTTTATATATTTTTTTTTCTTATGCTACTTTCTCCTGTGTTTTACTTTTATAGGCATACCTTGGGGATATTGCCAGTTTGGTTCCAGATCACCACAATAAAGCAAGTATCACAATAAAGTAAGTCACACAAAGTTTTC
>NW_012134858.1:410263-411396 GCF_000956105.1 Propithecus coquereli
CAGTTTCCTGCCAGTGCAGCCTGCCTGAAAGGGCCCTGCTCTCTCCAGCCACAAGCCTAGGGCTCCATTTTGGCAGTTCGAAGCTAAGAAGTGCCCTGTCCTATGGCTGAATTCAGGCCAATGCAGCTGCAGCCCCACGCAGCTGAGGAGGGACAGGGGAGCCCAAACATTCTCACCTATTCCTAGGACCATTCCCACTGCCCTGCAATAAGCCGCATTAAGACAGAGAAACAACAATGGCACTCCACCCAGCATCTTGCCCACGTTGTTTGCCTGAAAGAAGCAACACCCTCTTAGGTCACAAGTCCAAGGTGCCACTTTGGGAGTTTAAAGCTAGACAGCTCAGGAAAGGTCATGAAGACAGGGACGTCTCCTCCTCCAACTACCCAATGCTGTGGACGTGGAAGCTTCTGCTCGCAAGCAAGTGCTCTTGGTGTGGGTGAGCTGCGGGACATCCAGTTCTAGGCTTGCAGAGGGGTACACTCAAGTAGTACTCTGCTCACCACGCAAGGGCTCTGCACAGAGTTTGCAGCTCATTTCCCTCCCTTCACGAACAGGCAGTGTTTTTGCAGCTGTCTCAACCCAAAAGTCTCAGCCCCTAAGTCTCTACATTGCTGGATCCACAATCAACAGTTCCTAGCACCCACTCGGACCACAGCAGCTTTGGGGGCCTGGGGAGCCTGGGGGAACTGTGGGTATCCTGGAGCTTGGGCATTCAGGGCAGGCCACCTCCAGCTGAGTGGAGAGTACAGCATACAAGAGGATCCCGGAGGACAAAGGGGACCAGGGCACAAGCTCCCCACCATTTGGGGCCTTCTCCTCCTCCTCCTCCCTGCCTCCACCACTGATGCCAAGGAGGCTGTGGCAGTTTCTGCTTGGGACCAAGCAGAGTTCCACAGGTGAAGAGTAAGCCAGGGCACTTAGGAGTGGCTGCCCCACCTCCGACAGAGCACTTATTATACCCGCGATTCCACAGAACTTGAGGAGCACTCCTTTCCCTCTTAATAGCCACAGCAAAAGCCTCCGTGTTCCTCAAGGACTAAAGCTACCACCTCCCCTTAGGGAGGGCAAGGCTTGCAGTCCTCTCCTGGAGCTGCCTGTGTCTTCTGAGAGAAGCCTACCTTCCCTAGAGG
>NW_012134858.1:411461-446874 GCF_000956105.1 Propithecus coquereli
GCAAGAGAGACTGTAAAAATTTCCACTGAAGAATGAACTCCAAGAGAAGACCATTGAGATTCATAACTTTGACTTAGAAGCCACTTTATAAGAGTGAGAGGGGAACAGTGATTCTCAGCACAGCCTGGTGTCTCTCACTGTGCTTGTCTTCTGAAATGGTCCTATGGATTCATGCCTGATTCCTGGGATTAGAGCATGCTGCAAAAAAGCAGTTGGGAAAAAAAAACCAAAACAGCTGTTTATCTTCCAACTCTATGGAACATAAATGGCTTAAGACATGTTCAGTATTAGAGTCATTTGCTCTATGTGTGTCAAGAGATGATGCACAAGGCTTTCAGAAGAAAGATTGGATTGCTTTGGGGAAAACGTCAGGGAGAATTAACTGTAGCATGGGTACCTTTGGTTGTTATAACATTTAGTGGACATTAATGATACAGCTGCCACTTTATGCTTTGGTAAAAACAGAAGAGCCGGGGAAGAGAAAAATGGCAAATGCAAAATATATGGCTTCCGCATCAGACATAGAACCAAGAATTCCACTGCTATATCAGAAGAATCTAGAAAAGGGAAGTTGGGGCAGAGTGGAAGATAGATTAGTTTGCCACAGTCGACATGGCCTTACTCATACTCTCGTGGTGGTAACTCTCATGATGATTACTCTCACAGACACAACATCAGCTACAGTTACTACCTTTTCAAAGTTCCAAAAGGTTTCTCTAAAGACATTTCCTCTAATTTTTTAGTTAGTGTTGTCTTTATTGAATAAGATTAGATTGATCAAATGGCTTCAAGATCACATTTATATGTGTCATCTCCCCTAGGAGGGTGGTTAATTTCTGTTTTATCCTACAAAAGCATTTTCTAGTGAGAACAATATGCACAGCTGGCTGTGTTAGTGTTCCACATAAATCAGAGTGAATTTAGAGTTCTGGTAAAAGCTTCCAAAAAACTTTTTCTCTGTATCATAAAATGAGACTCACTTAGAACCATTCATCTAATTGTTTGCTTCACAGATTAATACTGAGAAAGTGACTGTTTTTATTCATATGTATACAATGTGATTTTCTATCTGTGAGAACAGGTATAGTGTTTTCAAATGTCATCTGATTCACACTTCTTTTGACATTAAGTCAAGTTGTCTTCTAAGCCCATGAGGTAAAACCATGAAGCCACAGTCAGAAAGAATGATATGACCTAGAGAAAGTACCCAAATTTGCCCTTCAAAGTCTAGCTAGACTGGAAAGGAAAGAAAAATAAAATATCTCTAATATCCTACCAAAGGTCTTTGTGAAGAAGAAAAGTGATAGGGAATGGAAGACTCTACTGAATTCTGTATTTTTATCTTCTTATCTCCAAACTAAAGTTCTAAAGTATGTGTGTGTATCGTATAGATTGATAAGAAATGTAAGCACAGAAGGGATTGCTAATCTCCCTCTTGTTTAGAATATTTCTATCTCTGCAACAACTTGGGCCTGAGCTTCTTCAAAATAAACTGATGGCACAAGATGGTTTGACCAAGGAAGGATTCAAGTTTAGTTTATCTAAGGCTTAGCAATCTTTATTTCCCAAGTGACAAACAGAGGACCCAGAGTTTCCCATATTTCCTTGAGACAAGTCAATGAAGGTAACTGAGTTGAGAACCAATGGCCTAGTTAGGGGAAAGGTGATTGTACGTACGACACCATGAAGTACACAACTTAAAACTATGCTTGGTGGAAACTATGGCAGGACACACCCAGCCAAAAACAGGAAAAGACACAGGTAGCATGTGTCTCCTCTACAGTGAAGAACCAGAATAGTGAGCAGATTCTCACATATCATCTAGGAGAGAATGCTAGGATTCCTCAGGGAAGCAATGGGAAGCACCAAAAGTGGGTAAGGAGAGAGTTCAGGACAATTTGTTCAGCCGGGGACTGGCTAACAGCTGGGAGAAGCTCCTGGATGGGGTGAAACAGTAAGAGAGAAGCTCCCGGGCTCCACTCTCCCAGGTGAACTTTTACAATCTTGGATAAAAGAGAACCCTCCAACCCGCACAGGTCTCAGGCCTAACACATGGAGATGCTTGGAGATTGCACAAAGACTTTGCTCCAGAAAGAGAACCCATGCGGAATCCCACAGGCATTCACGCCAGAGCCCATTGAGCTGGGCTCCATTCTGAGAGCATAGATACTGGGGAACTGCAGGTGTGACTGCAGCCAGTGCATGGCTCCAAGGAGGGTAGAAGAACCCTGGCACTTCCACACACCCCTGGGAGGGTCTCCATCACCCTCCTGTGGGCTTTTGTTCAGATTGAGACTTGCATAGACAGCATTTTCCACAGTTTCTCACCCATGCTCCCTGCCTGGGTGGAAACCCAGCCTTTCCAGTCACAGGTCCAAAGCACCATCTTGTGAGTTTGACACTGGGTGGCACTCCACCCTTGGGCTGAGTTTGGGCTTGACACAGCTGCCATCCCCACCCGGCTGGGGAGGGACAGGGAAACCAGGATTTCCAGCACACATCTGGGAAAGTGCCCACCATCCTGCAGCTGGCTGCTGTGGGACTGAGCCTAGAGCAAACTGTACTCCCCACAGTTTCCTGCCAGTGCAGCCTGCCTGAAAGGGCCCTGCTCTCTCCAGCCACAAGCCTAGGGCTCCATTTTGGCAGTTCGAAGCTAAGAAGTGCCCTGTCCTATGGCTGAATTCAGGCCAATGCAGCTGCAGCCCCACGCAGCTGAGGAGGGACAGGGGAGCCCAAACATTCTCACCTATTCCTAGGACCATTCCCACTGCCCTGCAATAAGCCGCATTAAGACAGAGAAACAACAATGGCACTCCACCCAGCATCTTGCCCACGTTGTTTGCCTGAAAGAAGCAACACCCTCTTAGGTCACAAGTCCAAGGTGCCACTTTGGGAGTTTAAAGCTAGACAGCTCAGGAAAGGTCATGAAGACAGGGACGTCTCCTCCTCCAACTACCCAATGCTGTGGACGTGGAAGCTTCTGCTCGCAAGCAAGTGCTCTTGGTGTGGGTGAGCTGCGGGACATCCAGTTCTAGGCTTGCAGAGGGGTACACTCAAGTAGTACTCTGCTCACCACGCAAGGGCTCTGCACAGAGTTTGCAGCTCATTTCCCTCCCTTCACGAACAGGCAGTGTTTTTGCAGCTGTCTCAACCCAAAAGTCTCAGCCCCTAAGTCTCTACATTGCTGGATCCACAATCAACAGTTCCTAGCACCCACTCGGACCACAGCAGCTTTGGGGGCCTGGGGAGCCTGGGGGAACTGTGGGTATCCTGGAGCTTGGGCATTCAGGGCAGGCCACCTCCAGCTGAGTGGAGAGTACAGCATACAAGAGGATCCCGGAGGACAAAGGGGACCAGGGCACAAGCTCCCCACCATTTGGGGCCTTCTCCTCCTCCTCCTCCCTGCCTCCACCACTGATGCCAAGGAGGCTGTGGCAGTTTCTGCTTGGGACCAAGCAGAGTTCCACAGGTGAAGAGTAAGCCAGGGCACTTAGGAGTGGCTGCCCCACCTCCGACAGAGCACTTATTATACCCGCGATTCCACAGAACTTGAGGAGCACTCCTTTCCCTCTTAATAGCCACAGCAAAAGCCTCCGTGTTCCTCAAGGACTAAAGCTACCACCTCCCCTTAGGGAGGGCAAGGCTTGCAGTCCTCTCCTGGAGCTGCCTGTGTCTTCTGAGAGAAGCCTACCTTCCCTAGAGGCAAGTCCTAGGTACAACCAAACCTCCCCCACCGGAGCAGGTCAGCCACAGCCCACAGCCAATCTAGTTGCCCTGCATACAGTGGGTTGAGCTGACCGCATCAGCTTTGCTGCAACTGGGCCAGGGTGGGAGCTGGGAGTCTGAGAGCTTCTGTGCCCCAAAAGGACAGAGACCGCCATCACTGCCAAGAGAGGGAGGTATGAGCTACATGGGAGTCCCACAGCTGTCTGCCACTGCTAATCTCATCAAGAGAGGCCAGTCTGTCTCAGGTTCACACTGCATCTAACCTTCTCCTGCCTGAACATTATCCAGAGCAGATCACCCCACCCCTTACTATCACAGCCAGCACCTAAACTCCAGGAGACTTGGCAAGTTTGCCAGCTCAGTCTTGGTCTGTTCCCCCGGGACCAAGCACACCATCCAGGGGCCTGAGAACTGGGGATTATCTAATCCAGTCCACCACTGCTGGTTCAGTAGGCTTCTCACACCTCCCTCTCTTGGCAGTGACAACGTTCTCTTTTAAAGATAAATTTTCTAATTTGATGAAGTCTAATTTATCATTTGTTTCTTTAATGTTTCATGACTTTTGTCTTATCCAAGAAATCTTTGCCAAATCTATGGTAACAAATAATTTCTTCTGATTTCTTCTAGTATTTGTATAGTTTAGTTTTTATGTTTAGGACTGTGGTTCTTTCTGAGTAAATTTTTTATACATGTGTGATACAGATTGAGTTTTATTTACATATGGATATCCAATTTTTCTAGCACTATGTATGAAAAATTATCTTTTCCCCACTGAATTACTTTGGAATCTTTGTCTAACACCGATTGGATATCTAAGAGGAGAAAGAAGCAGAGAGAGAGACAGAGAGAGAATGAGGGAGAGAAAGAGACTGCTATGTTCCACTGACATGTATTTTCTTCTTACTTCAACACCACACTGTCTTGTTTACTGTAGTTTAACTATGGCTTTGAAATCAGATATGTTGACTTGTCTACCTTTATAATTTTTTTAAGTAATCAATTCAAATTGACAAAAATTTTATATATTTATCATGTACAACGTGATGTTTTGCAATATGTATACGTTGTAGAATGCCTCTACCCTTATTCTTTATTAAAAATTGTCTTGTCAATCCCAAGACCTTTTATTTATAATATCAATAATAATTTGTATTTATAATGTCATTATAAATGTCAATTTCTACCTACAAATAAGATGGCTATGATTTAGATTGGCGACTGCACTGATCCACTATATAATGGTGGAGAAAACTGACATCGTTACAATACTGAGTTTTCTGATCCATAACCAAGGTACATGATTCAACTTATTGAGGTCTTTAATTTTTTTAGCAATAATTTGTTCTCCAGCAATTAGTATTTACAGAGAGAGATAAAATAATTTTCTGCATATTTACCTTAAACTCTGTACCATTGCAAGCTCACTTATCCTTAAACTGGCTAGATCTATCAATTTATTGATATCTTCAAAACACTACTCTTTGACTGAATTTTTCTCTTGTTTTTCTGCTTTTGATTTTATTGGTTTCTTCTCTCATTAGTTATTTCCTTTTATTTACCTTGTATTTAGTGTTCTCTTCTTTGAATAGTTTCTTAAGGTGACAGCTTAGACCATTGTTTGAAGAACTATTTTTCTTTTCTATTGTATTTAAATCTATAAATTTCCATAAAACACTGTTCAGGCTGTATTGTATATAATATGATATGCTGTATTTTCATTTTCATTTAGCTGTGATTTCTTTGTCCAATACAAAGGAGAATGTTAATTATTTTCAAAATACTTGGGCTTTTCCTGATATCTACATGGTATTGATTTTTAATTTAAATCTTTTGTGGTTAGAGTATATACTATGATTCATTTCAATGCTTCACATTCGTTAAAATGTGTTTTATGATTCATCCTATTTTCTCTTTTAGTGAATATTCCAAGCACATATGAAAATAATATGCATTCTGCTGTTGTTGTATGAGTGTTCTATTAATATAAATGTGAATTAGGTCAAGTCACCCTATAAAATTATTTAAATCTTCTATACCCTTATTGATTTCCTGTCTTCTCTGTGTGTGCAGAGAAGTACAGTCTATTTTCCCTGCGAAATCTTTTGATATATTAATTATGGTTAAAGTCCCTTTTGAGAAACTTGGCACGGTGGCCGTTTCTGAGCCTGGTTCTCTTGACTAGTTTATCTTTTGACTATGGGTCTTTTTTTTTTTTTACTTCTTTTTTTTTCTCATAATTCAACTATAAGCATTGTGTTCAAAAATATTTATGTCTAGAAATCTACATGCCTTTTGTTCTGTATGCTGTTAGTGTGAAGTACTGATTCTATATATTCAATCGTGAGACTACGTTCTAGTTTTGTCATTGCTAAAGTTATTTCGGTGTCCCAAGAGCTTCAAATTCTGTCAGCAGTAGACTGCTTTTACCTTGTGCTTTATGTAAAGCCTAAACTTTCAGAAAGTTTCCATTAGTTTTTCTATTTCATCTCTAGCTCTCCAGACTTCCTGCACACCTGTGGTACAGAGGGAATCTCTCTCCGTGCGATTATTCCTTCCCAAGCCATACTCTGCCCTTCCTTGTTACTCAGTTTAAGTTTCCAGGTGATGGCAGGAGCAGTTTCTCAGTTCTTCTGCTCCATTTTCAGTCTTAGCAGATCCTATATGACAAAGCCTAAGGGTTAGGGCTTTCTTAGTTTTGCTGCCCTTCTTGTAGTAGCAGGCAGTCTTTGTGTCTTACACAGTGAAGTATCTAGTATATAGACAGATTTCTGGCCCTCTGTGGCTGGTCCGCTCTGCTTTATACTGATGGGGAGCTCTAGGGTCCAAGTAAATTTCTTCCACCTTTCCTGGTAGGTGAAGGTCTCTGCCTTATTTCAGTGCAGGTTTCCAGTCACAAGTGTGTTTCCTGCCCATTCTCCAGGAGAAAGCTTTTTGTGAGTGTTAAACTGTGTGGGAGAAGAGATTTCTACCCCACTTTCAGTTGCAGCTGACTTTTGCCCAAGATTGGGGGTAAAGAGAGGGTTTTCTGCTTCTTCTCCAATGTCAGGTGCATTTTTTTCATTCCTCAGATACTTCAGGAATAAGATGGAGTTTGTAACCAACTTCCAGTGACCACCTTGATCACATGTAAGACCTGATCTCGGATCCATGGGATTTTCCATGTTCTCTCACTACCTATCCCTCTAATATATTTTCGCTAAGCACTCCTGTACTACTGGTGCTGTGTGTGGGGTGAGGGGACTCTTCTCAGGCCTCCTGCTTCGCCCTAAATTGTTTTCATGAACACTTGGTGGAGGCCCATGGAAAAGACTGCCCTGGGACACACCAACTAAGCCCACTTGACCTTTAGGAATTTAAACATTTCAGTTGTTCTTTTCCTATTTGCTTTGATGGCTGCCACATCTCCCATACTCTGCCCAAAATAAATAAAAAAAAAATTTGTCACAACAACTGACAAATCTTGAAGGGCCTTTTTTACACTTTGGGATTCAATCTATCTGGTTTCCTTACAACCTTAGCTTTCCGATAGACTCAAAGTTGTGATTTTGTTATTAGTTGGCTTTTCTTGTTGGTAGGGTGAGAGTAATGTTCTCTTGAAGTTTTCTCCATTCTAAATGGAAGTGGAACATTGAATCAAATTTAAAGGTACATATTATAACTTCTTTACAGGTGAGTAATCTGTAAGTGAGAAAGACTGAATGACTTGATTAAAGTCACACAGCTGGGAAGTAGCAGAACCTTGAGCCAGACAAAGGTCCAAAGTTCATTATAGACAATATTTGTGGGTAAAATACTGAAATGTGAAGAACGATAACCAAACCATAAAATTCTAGGCTGTTAAAGCTATTGATAAAATCAACCATAATTGATAGAAATTTACAGTTTCTTAAGTAATGTAAAACTCGCTATATGATTATTTACAATGATACCTAACAGTTAAATGTTATTTTCATCACTACTAAACAAATGAAGAAAATCAGACATCCTTGAATATACACCAAATTTATAGTAGTTCTCAGATTCCAACAGGTATTTTTTGACGTGCAAGCACACGCTCCTTTACATTAGGAAAAGTGTTTTATACATAGAAATAGTCTTAATTTATTCTTTCCATTCTTTAGGTCCCCAGATCCTTCCTGACCGGACTCCAAAGAGAGACTCAAAGCATTACCATCTCTGCTTATATTTGTTTATGTAGTAGAAATTCTGCCTTCCTACATTTCTAGTACAACATTGCTATAACTTTCTTACGGCACATTTACTTGGACTTAATATTCCTAAATTAAGTTGATTCTTTAAAATTATTTATTCTCTTGTAAAATATGTTGATAATTTAATATACTGCAATTACCAAAAGAATAACTGTCAGAGATAATCTTGATGCAAGACCTTCATAATTGTGTAGCCTCAAATGTTCCTTTACATTTCTGACATTCTCTTTCATAAGAGGAACTGCTTCATAGGATTGCTATTATTGTTAGATGAGATTTATAAAATAAAACATACCATATTAGTGCTAATAAGTCAAAATCTTTGTCTCTGTTTTACCATCTTCAAAGGATAGAGCAGCAATTGCCAAGGTCAAAGAGTGGTTTAATTGATGTCTTCCTTCTCCCTAAATGATGATAAGCCTGGAAAGAGTTCTGTAAGTATCTGTGATTAAAACATTTTATTAATTCCTCTATTAAACATGGCATCTGGCTTTCTAATTTCTTTTTTCTTTTTTTTCCTTTCTTGAAAGACTGTCAATATTTTAGAATCTTTTAGAATCTTTCAGCCTTCATATTTCTCTTATTCAGAAGAAAATAAGGTTGAGATTAGGTTAAAAATATAATGTCAGCTAAAAATATAGCATTTGCAAATGTTTATGTATACAAGTCCCTCCTAAGAAAGCCAAATTATTTAAAGTGAAAGAACAATTCCTCAGACTTGAAGTTAAAATGATCAAGAAAACTCAGTCAGAAAATGCCCCAGGGCTTTCTCCTAGCCTATTAGGTTCATGATAATATGAAAATATTCTCGTTCTTTATGGCTTCTGATCACAGAATAAAGAAGGTACACAATGAAAGAAAAAAGTATGTTGATTCAGAATTCATTTATTAATAGTTTTGACCTTAAAGATGGTCAGCAAACTGATTCCTTAGGCTGGTATGCCCACTTCATTGTGTGAGACGATGTCAAGTCTTGGGATGCAAATTATACCTAAAATCTGGAAAACATGTCCAAGATGTTAATAGAATGTCAAGGAAAAGTGGTTGGTTAGTTAGTTAAAACACTGTTCCTTAAGTTAAAGATTTATGGGAATGATTTATTTAAAAGTTATTTGTCTACATTTCTAAAAAAGTGCTCTGTGGAGAGATTCTTTGAAAGAAATTGATATTTATGTTGGGAAAGGTGGTCATATAAGGCAGGTAAATAAGGCATACTTAATCTCCATCAAAATGTCTAACTAATCTTGAAGTAAAAAAAATTGAATTATTTTGTAACTGACATTGAAGCATTACACAATTTTTAAATACTATACATATTCATATCAAATGCATGTCTTTTCCATTCAATAGTTTTGTGCTTTTAAAATAGAATAACAAAAAATCAAGATTTATTCCCTCTCAGTTTACTTTGTCAAAGTTGAATCTGAATCATCATTGCACACTATAACTGAGTCTTCACTATTTATCATAAGGTAGCTTACTCTAGATAAAGGTAGAAGAAATGGATAAAGCCGTAACTATAGAGTTCACAGATCTACAATTGAAAGCATCACAGCTTTTCACTTTTTCTGCTCTGGGAGAGTAGTTTACCTAAGGACTCAACCCATGTCTCTTTCCACAGCCTATTAAAATATCAGCTTTTGTATGGCAGAGCAGGACTCCTAAATTCTTTGAAGAATTTTGTAAGTGTATCTTCTCAATAATAGTTATTCTTATATCTTTAGAAGACAAAAGTATGACTTCATTACTATACTAAAGATTATAAATTTATCTCAATTTAAGCAAATATCAAGAGACCTAAATGAAAATATAAACAAAAGATAAATGAAGTTTTGCTTGTTTTCCTCAACTCATAAAATCTTTCAAAACAAGCAACTTTGGGAAGCAAGAATAAGCTTTGCACAAAATGTTAGTTCACTTTCTTACTTCTAGGCAAAACGGCAAAATGAGAACAGATGACCAATCCCTCATTCTGATTTCCCACTTAAATGATGCATTAAAAGAGTAGAAAATGTTAGTATTTCTGAACATTGTTCTGTGGTAAAATCAAGAAAGTTCTAAACATTTTTCTTAAATTTAGAACTTTTTTTAGGGAAAAGACTAATGCTCAAGTCTCTAAATTGTGAAAGAGGAGTATGTAGAAAAGTTAAAGCACAGACACCAGTAAAGTACAACTAACACAATCATGCATAATGTGAAAGCATTGGAAATAATAGAATCTGAAAGTTGGGGGTGAGTAGTTGCACATCTTTCCATTATCCGTGGAAAGCATCTCTTCCTGTGGAGGCCTCACGGGGAGAACCTCTTACAGAGAAGGCTACAGGTAGAAGGGAAGTTCAAGCTAGCACTTGGTCTCAGCATATACACTGTGCAAACAGGCATGTGACCCACATATAGGAGATGACAAGTTTCTAAAAAGACAGTACAAAACTATATGGAATAAAGTACACTGCTAGGTATCCCCCTGCCCCACAAGACTTTCTCTTATTTCTGGGAACACAGGTAAACAGTATTTCCCAGACTCTCTTGCAGTCAGCTGTGGCTCATGGAATGTGAGCAGATGTGATATGTGACATTTCCAGACCTGGCCAAAAAAGTCTTCCTGCGCTGCTACACATTATTGCTCCTCTTATTGACTAATGGCAATCCAGAGAATAGGAATCCATAATAAAGCTACTCCCAGCTTGGATTCTGCAATGACTGTGCTGAATATAGCTTCCCCATCCTTCCCACTCTTCTGCCCAACAAGTACAACCAGCATGGACTTCGATTGAGAAATAAAAAAATTGCTATTAATAGTATGTTGACAAATTACACATTGGAGTAGATTTGTTACTGCAGCCTATCCTTGGCTAACTAACTCATCTCCTTCTACCTTCACCTGGGATGGCAAAATTTAAACAATAGCTTTCCCTAACCCAGTGCATTAAAAACAACAACAAACAGAGAAAAATCACTTCAAACTATAATACTTGGGTATTGTCTCCTTCATAAACTGTTTTATTGTGAGGAAGAAGAAATAAGCATAATCTAATTATGTTCTTAATAAGGTTTAAGAGGACATGAAACTTCAACTTTAGGAAAACAATGGGAACATAAAAGTAAGCGTCTTAGCGGGTCATATGGAATCTTACTAAAATTATCAATTAGAAACAATAACAGGATAGAAAATACATCATAACTATAACTAGAAAATTGTGACATCTACAGGAATTATGCAGTTTGGGGATCAATTGAAGGAGTTCCTCTGAGCAGTAACAGTGTTGATTATGAACACCAAGCAAACACAGTAAAAACAGAATTAATTTTGGTGAACAGTTCTTGAAGGCACAGACAAGCCATGAGAGAAATGGAGTTCCCTCCACATGAAGTCATAAGACATTTAGTGAATTCTAAACAGAGGATAACGGACTAAGTATAGTATAAAAGGAGCAGAGTGAGGATGATAATGACAATGACAATGATGATGATTTAGAAAACAGGAACCACCATCAGAAAGCATCTACTTTCCACTCTTTTTTTTTTTTTTTTTTTTTTTTTTTTAGTTAAGGAAGGGTCTTGCTCTGTCTCCCAGGCTAGAATGCAGTAGCATCATTATAGCTCGCTACAAACTCAAATTCCTGGCCTCAAGTGATCCTCCCACCTTGGCCTCCCAAAGTGCTAGGATTACAGGTGTGAGCCACTGTGCCTGGCCTACTTTCCACTCTTCAGCAAATAAAGTAAAGTAGAACTGTTAAATAAAGTAAGGAAAAATATAAAGCCATCAAAAGAAAATACTGCATTGAATTTAGAATATTGAATTTGTGATGTGGAGGGAAAGATTAAGATGTTCTGTAAAAAGTTAGAAGAAAAGTGCAAAGACTTAAACAAAATTTCAGAGAAGCTGATACATGTGGAAGACAGGTATATAAAAGGCAGAACTTTGTGTCTTTAAATAGGAGGTAAAAAGAACAATAGAGCCCTGGAAGATCTAGGCTCAAATTTGTCCTTTGCCTTAACCACCTGCATCATCACATACAAAATGGCAATATTGAGCAATATATTTATTCTCTCAATACCCCAGTGTCGTCATCTGATAAACAGGTATAATAGTAATATTTCTTTCAAAGAATTGCTGTGAATATGAAATATGAAAATACATATAATGTGATTAAAACACCCTGGCTGTTAGTTTATGCCCAATGATATTACTAAATGTAAGATTTGAAATTCAAATATTTCAGCAAAAATTAATCGTATTATATAAAGTTCTGAATTCGAAGATTGGGTTTTTGTTGTAAATGGCAACATTAACAAAATGTAATCAATAACTGCATCAATCTCGTTCCAATTTTGAATATCAAGAAGCAAAGTGAATCATCTGACACTCAATGAAGAATAAAAACTGCCGTCCTGAACTGGAGGCCATTATCCTAAGTGAAATAACCCAGGAACAACAACAAAAACAAACCAACACTGCAAGTTCTCATTTATAAGTGGGAGCTAAGCAATGGTTATTCATGGTCACACAGAGTGACATAATAGACACTGGAGACTCAGAAGGGGGAGTATGAGATGGGAGCAAGGGATGAAAAATTGCAGGTGACCCTAAAAACCTAGACTTCTCCACTATAAAATTCATCCATGTAACAAAAAAACCATTCGTACCCACTAAATCTATTAAAATAAAATTTTAGCAAAGTGTCATCCCCATAAAGCATCATCATTTTTCTTCCTGACCACCTCACAGGAAACAAACTGAGTAATATTCCACGTTCAGAGCCTTATACACCCAGTCTTAATTTTTTCTTGCTGGTATTGTTACCAAATCTTTTTTTTTTTTTTTTTTTGAGACAGAGTCTTGCTCTGTTGCCCTGGCTAGAGTGCCGTGGCGTCAGGCTAGCTCACAGCAACCTCAAATTCCTGGGCTCAAGGGAT
Organism: Propithecus coquereli; assembly: GCF_000956105.1. Lineage (NCBI taxonomy): Eukaryota > Metazoa > Chordata > Mammalia > Primates > Indriidae > Propithecus > Propithecus coquereli. The sequence continues at coordinate 424,316 of NW_012134858.1, forward strand.
CCTCCTGTCCCAGCCTTGTTACCTAATCTGAACAAAGTGAGAAGTGGTAGAAGAAGGGAGGCAAATAGGTGGGAACTCTGTCTGGCCACACCCATGCTTCTGCTCAGGCAGGCACGTGCCCACACACATGCACATACGCACAATATGCAAACAACGTGATGAAGGGACAGATGTCCAGTTTTCAAATTTGTACAATTCCTTGCTCTTAAACCCTCAGGGAGAAGAAGAGGGATTAAGCCTCTTCCATCAGAGAGTTCATCTGGCAGATTTTCTTGTATGTAAAATATTTTGTATCTTATATTACTTACATAAGATTTTAGTTTAATTATTTTTTACAAAGGCTTGCAAAAGGTGTTCTGTCTTAGTGTTTGCTAAAATCGCTTTCCTTTCCATAAGTCATGAGGTATATTTAAAGGACTAACTCAATGCCTAGTTTATTTATTTTTAATTTGTCTAATAGTCATATTTTAATAATTTGGTAAAATAAATATTTAAAGTAAAATTCCTAGTTAAAAATAAAGTAATTATTTTGATAAACTATTAGGTATATGGAAAATAATACTCTCTCAGTACAGTCCTATAAATGGTAGGTTGATTTCTAGGAGATGGAAAAGGTTAAACTAATGAATGATTCAGACAGTCTTTCATCCTTCATTAGGGATGAATTAATTTCTTTAAAAAATGAACCATCTTCTTCAGTCGTTAAATGTGTAAATTTCACTTCAAACATGCACAATCCTTGATCTATTTAAAGACTGATATTTCAATGATGAAATATAAATTGCAGAAACAAATCAGGTTTAGAAATTCTGAGCTCTTGGCTGTGGTTACTGCTGCGATGCTCTAGCCCGAGCCCATCTCAGCCTGATTATGAGAGACCAGAAGAAGAAGTGGCATTTGGAGCAAATAGTTCCCACATAAATAGATGTGATTTTTGTTATGAATTATGGAAAACAAGGCAAGAACTTTGAAATATAAATCTTAACAGACTCTATACCATCTTAAATAGGATGTCACAATTTCTCATATTTGAAAGGGCTGATTATAGAATTGCAAAGAACGTAGGTTTTACCCTACTGTCTTTCTCTTTTTAGAGAATTTACAAATTTTATAATGCTGTATGCATTTTTAAATGTTTATTTCTGGGAAAATGCAAGTGCTTTTCTTAGTTCTGCTTTTGTATTTTTTCCTGGCTGTTCCCTTGGTTTTGTCAACTTGACTGTATAAAAAAGGAAGCATGTTAATGTTTAATAAATTTTTGTTAAATATCTTTTTATAGGTCTCCAAAGTCATAGGAGTTAGAAATAATAATGATAATAATAAAAGTAACAAAAATAGCCTTTGCATTTATATTACACTATATAATTGAAAGATTATTTTCACCACTATTATACTTGGCCTTACTTAACCCTTAAGATAATACTATAAGGAAGATATTTTCCTGTTCACAGCTGAAGAAATTGAGACTCAGCACAGTTAAATAACTGTCACTGGAGAGGGGCCAAAACCAGACAAGGAATCCCAAGACTTCTGATGCTAAGAACAGGATTAATAAAATTCTACAATAGCTGTGCAATTAGGATAAAATATCAACAACAAGCAACAAAAATAATTTGGTGAAAATGGATAAACCAATTCTTCATTGCCTTTTAATTCCTATCTGCCCCTCCATGTTTAGTTTCAAGTTCTAGAGAAAGAAATAAGCAAACATAGGTGACTTACTATCAGTCGCATCTTGGAATGGACCCTTTCAGAGAAACACTTTAAGAATATTACCATACCCAAATCTGCAGGAGCAGAGAAGTTTCTTAACTTACCCAAGTGCACAGAGCAATCAATAGTAGAGCCAGCATTAGAACCAAGGTTTTTCTAATTACTAAACTCTTTTCATTGTATCATATCTTGAAATAGCCCTCATTCTACATGTAGTTTTCTGCCACCTACCATATGCCACAAAAGAACTGCTGTGTTGAAATACTGGTATGATTGCTCTGCCAATCCCATCATACAACATCTTTGATAATAAATAATGTAGACACTAGACCAAATCTGGTGGAGATTCCTCTTGGGTTTAAGAATTTAAATGGAAGATGCCAATCTGGAAGGTCTGGCTCTTTTTTCCTCTTTAGTTCACATTTTTTGTTGATAAGAACTACATAAGATAGGTTAATTTTGAGCAAATCTTTGATAGCTTTGACAAGTGCTATAATCATTATACACACACATACACACACCCATATAATGTCTTATACTTTATGTATGTGTATATAAAGTATAAGATATAAAATGAAGAAAAAATAAACTGTGAATCACAACCTACCCTAGAAATATATTAGGTTCTCGATTTTTAGAATTGCAGAATATCACTAAAATAGTAAACGTTTGGATTCAGAAAACTAATGTTTGAATTCTAGCTTCAGCTAGATAGGACCTTAAGGAAGCTATTTAAATTCTCCATGATATAGTTTCTAAATTTACAAAAGGAGATTAAAATTTCAGATATAAAAATCAAATGAAATAGTTATCTATGGATGAAATATTAAAAATAACTAAATTTAGTAATTCCACTTTCCAGTGACCTCTTCAAGAAAAACCAAATATGTGATTAATAATGCAGAATCCAAAATAAAAATATTCCAAACTATATAAGACAATAGGAAATAGTCAACTCAGAATTCTAACTCTAAGAATAGAAATAACTGTGGGATAATTCAGTTGCTGTAATACTATTATATTGTCAAAACATATCTTTTCAAATCTTGCTCATTTATGATCTGGAGAAGATCATTTCTTTCAAACTAAGTACAATTTCCCCCTCTATAAAATGAAACACATGTAAAATGAAGGACCTGATAAATTATAAATTCCTCTCAAAATATAATTTTTTAGACAAAGATACTAACTTACCATTTGTCAATTTATCTAAGCCCCTTAGATTTTTTATATTCCATCCTACCCAAAGTTAATATTACTAGCTTTCTTCATGTTTTGTAAACTAAATAGCAAAATAAGTTTAGAGTTAACATAAAATAATTCATTATAAGCTTTCCCTGGGATAAGCTCTTGTAAAGATTTTTGTTAAATGATAAAATGCAATCAATTATTAAATGAGTTTTTGATCTCACTAATTATCATAAAGATAATCAATGCAAAAGAAAAAATAAAATTACTGAGCTACCTTCTTATCAGAATAAGCCACTCTGATTACCCCCAACTATTTTCCCCAATTAACTCAGCACTTCTAATAAGTAGAACAATTTTCTCCCTTTGTATAACCAGAAAATTGGACCCATTATTATTTCATTACTATACCATTAGCGACTGTCAAAATTTCTAGTTCAGCATAAAATAGTGTGAATATAAATCCTCTACTGAAGTTCCCAACTACCGAGTAAATTTTTTTAACAGAAGGGTATTTAGAAAGGTGGGCAAAATTTCAATAAAGTCAATAAAACATAGGAAATGTCAGCATTCTCACTTTTTCCCTCAGAGAAAAGGACAGCTCTCTATTTATCTCAAAAAAAAAAAAAAAAATGGGCAAATGTATTAACAACAAATCCATGGAAACTAAAATCTGCCCTTCATTTAAGTGAAGTAACATAACACCTGAACAATATATTAATATTATAAATTTTCTAATCTTTACAGCTAGTGTAAGAATCTAGAGTACAGGCTCAATGAGGTGGAGTTGATGCAACCTATTTTTTTTTAAAGCACCAGTTCTAAGCTCAGCTACCAGTAGGGAAAAGTAATAAGACATGAATTCTTATTTATTGGTTTAGATTCTTCATTAGGTAGAGAGTTAAATAATCACTGAATGAATGACAAATTAATAGATGAATGAATGGCTCAACACCTAGCCCACCTGCATTGACCAGTTTCCTCCACAGATTCAAATGCTGAAGTGTCTATATTCAGATTTATGGGAGGCAGTTTGGAGGCTCATTCTGTCAGTGTTGCAGGATTCCTACTCCCACCCATACCAGTCAGTCACCCTCTAAGGGTCATGGTGACTTTCCCTTCTTTCTGTTTTCTGCAAGGGAAAGAGTGAGATGTATTTTGCTTGTTTTAGATCTCTCCTGGTTAATTCAGTCCTGGGTCCTGTTGTTTTCCCGACATGCTCCCCAAGAAGTAGACAGAAAATGACCCCATGCATCATCTTGACTGCCTCGCCCTTGAATATCAGCAAGACTTCATAAACGAGGATAGCAGTGGCTCCCCTTTCAAATACGAAACTACTTTTCAAAAATTTGCTAGTTTATGTTTTTCTGAAACTACCAAATTCTGTGTCTCATGACACTGAAACTTAGTGTCACAGTGATTTTTTTTCTGATTTATGTTGATTAGCCATAGCTCTTACCCAAATAACCTTTTGAACAGATTCTTAGAAGGCAGTCGTTTGCTCCTATAATAGTTGGATAATCACTTTAATTCTTAAATCTAAGAACAAAGTATTAATAATGTATTGTAGCTTAAGTAAGTGGAAGTTTGTTTCTTTCTCATATATCAGTCCCAGCCTAAGAATCCAGGGCTGTTACTATAGATGCAGGCTCCTTCTGATTTGTCATTCTGCCGTTTTCAACACGTGGAGTCCATCTCACAGTCTAAAATGGTTGCTTCAACTCCTATCATCATAAACCACTTCCTCTACAGAGAAGGGAGAGCAAGGAAAGTGGAGTACCTGTCTGTGCTCTTTAAGGGCAGGACCCAGAAACGGTACTCAGTGCATCTGCTCACATTCTGTTGGTTGAACCTTAACTGTATTGCCACGTGTAACATCAAGGGATGAAGCATAGCAAAGTCTTCAGCGGGATGGCCGTGTTCTATTGGATGGCCGTGTTCTGTTATTACAAAGGAAGAAAGGGGGATGGAAAGTGAATAGTAATTAATATTATCTGATATAATCAGTTTTTTATCTACCCTAAAGTAGGACAAATGGACAACTGGCTTCCCTGCCCTGTATTATGAGCACAGCAGAGAAAGTAATGGTGGAGTTTCTAATATCATGGATCAGTAATATCAAATATCAGCTCCATTCTCCCTTCTCTTTGGGTAGAAAGATTTTAGAAGGTTTAACAAAACTCTTTCAAAGTATGCTGGTATATTTAGACATAATAAAAGCAGCTCTAAAATTTTAGATTTCTTACAATCAAACCATTGATTACTTTTCATGTCTATTGTAGCCATGATTTCCTGACCAAAATACAACCAGCACAGGTGAATCTATTGAAGGATTATGATGAATTTATTCGTGGGTTCTGTGGTCACAGCCATCCAGAGCTGAGCAAGGCTCATAGTATGCCATATTCTATCATAAATACAACCGTTGTAGTTCTAAATGGCCTGCATTTCCATCCTGGAGATAATGTCAATGGTCTGAAGGTAAAACTGACTCAATACTTTTCTCAGTAACCTTATTACTCAAGCCAATCAACAATTAATGCTGAAATTATAATTCAAGAGCTGCCACACCCTTGGTTCCAACTTGCTGTTGACATTTTGTCCTAGTGTTATTCTGATATTGACAAATCAAATTGATGAGAAGTTTAGAAATCTGGGCACAGTTGTATCAAAATTCTTATAAAAGTTCATTTAGCCTGCAACAAATATTTAAATCACTATTGTTCATGGAACAGAGCATCTGAATGGGGGGGGTGCGGAAAATTGGTAAGAATCTGTTGCCATGCTCTATTGGGAATTTATGTCAGACGTGACCCTTGTATGTGGCTATAGCTACCTATCTCTCCTAGATAATCTAGCATTTTAAGAATTCCCTCTTTGTGCATTTTCAAAAGTCATCACAACAAGATTACATAAAGCATCAGTTTTCTTATACTACCTGGGTCTCCTGAAAGGGTGTTACCCCAATCTCAGTGTCAAAATAAAGGGCATGATTTGAAATGGACACACTACTCAGCTTAGAATAGAAACCCTAAATTCAAATTACTAAATTCATAGGGTATTCTACCCTGAAGTCAAATTCTGTTTAGAGCATTAGGTTCTACTACATCCTCTTTGTTTTTCTCCTGCTTCTAGTCCTATTCCTGGGACCCAGAATAAGCTGCAGACATTATCAGAAAATATGAACTGCCTTGACAACCTCCTGAATGGCCATCAAGCAAATAAAGGGTAACCCATCAGCAGAGGCTATAAAACAGACCTATTTCCTGGGATAGCAACAAAGGTTTATAAACTTCTGTAGAACCATACATGTGGCAAGAAGTTACAGGAGTCCCAGATAGCCAAGCCAGCTACATATTCTGTTTAATATTTTTCTAATTATACTCCTACATTAATTCTTTGCTATTTTGACATACATGTAAAAGATTCTTCTATTATCCTAGTCTTCCAGCACCTTGAAATGCCCTTCTCTAAAGATCTTGTCTTTCACCCTATCTCAGCCACTTATTCCCTTAGTTACCAGCAACAGTTGCCACCAATGCCAGAAACCACACACATGCCCATTCTCTTCCAACACCTTTCTCTAGCAGCATGTAAATTCTGCCTGGTTGTTAGAAAACCCAGAAGGAAGGGAAGAGGTAACGCAGAAATGGTGACTTAAAACTGGTCAGTAAATGAGAAAATAGTACTTGATTAGATAGTAAAAAGAAAAAAAAGACTGACTCAGACTGAATATACCTGAAGGTGCTAAAATTAAAGTTTTCACTGCCAAGTAGAAATGAGAACTCATAAAGAAAATTAAATGCTGTTAGAAAAATTGAGTTTTGGTTGAGTGCACATCCATTTTGTGATTTTTTATGTTATAAATTGTATCATCTAAATTAATTAAATGGGCCAAATAATCCATATCCCCAACTACTCTCTTCATCAGCTACTAAAGAGTTACATTAGGCAGCGTTCCCTCAAACTGGAAAAAAGAAGAAAAAGAAAAGAAAAGAAATCCTAATGAGCAAATGCTGTCTATCTTCTTATTCGTTATCAGTCATCAGTATGTAAAGCAATCCAGTCCTTAAACCTGACACGATACCATCAACTCCCTACACACCACGCAAGGGAACTTGAAATCAGGGCAGAGGTTTGGGATCCAAAGTGGTCGGTCCAATCATCCACAAATAATCAATTCATCCCCAAATTTCTTCAATTTCTGCTGAACCAAAAATCCAAATAGACGCTGAGACTCAGATACAGTGTCATTAAGTAATTATTCTTTAACCTAGCCCATAAATCATTGTTATCTGATAGAGCATTTCTCTCAGATGATCACAAAGGTTTGAGTCTTTTGGAACTATTCGTACTTCTTATTCTCCTCTTTCATCATGCCAATTTTTCCAAGTCTCAATGATTTTAGCTTCTCACTTGGTGTCATTGTTGCTAACATTGCTTGTGCTTTAATTCTTTGGAATTTCAATGTAAATGTGCATGTAAATGATGGCTCTGATATCTTCACCTGTGACTTCTTTAACATCGTTTCCTCTAATGATACTGTCTCTCACTGCACCTCAGCCACTCATTCCCATGGTCATGCATTTTATACCTTGTAATTATCAATACTGACTGCTCTTCCATTATTTCTACACATGTGCTGGGCTCTGAGTGGTCTTAGCAAGCACTCTCTTTGCCTTTCTAATTCACTCACTCTTGTACACTGACTTACAACTATCCTTGACCTATCAGTTCTCCCAATTCATTAATTCTAAAAAATGTAACTGTCCCTCATCCTCTTACATCCTTTACCGCCTCCTTCCTAGATAAACTGAATGGTCAATTATAATTACTTTATTGCATATACGTAATTCTCTGAGACCTCTCTCACTTCTTAGTATTTATCTGGTGAAATTATGACCCTATTTAATCCAATTATTTCCATATGTGCCTTTGTTCATAAAGTAGCATGTAGTTGAACAAAACAGAAAATCTGACTAATGGCCTCTTTAAATGCATGACCATGGATCTCAGATAGACTTCTATAATGCTGAGCAACTGTACTTGACTTAGCCTACCTATTTGCTCTCTTTCTTTCTTAAGTGACTGTTTTATATATTCCCTTTCACAGCGAACCCCAATAACTCCTCCCACATCCTCATTCTCAGTTAATAACCTTGCTACCTAACTCATTGAGAGCAGAGGCTTCTACAGACTCCCATCCTCACATCTACTGACTTAATAGCATCTAAACTTACATACTCCGTATTCTTGCCTTTTACCAACAATTAACTGCACATGTTCCTACGTAAAGTAAATTCTTCAGCTTTTGTAATAGGGCTCATCCTTTCCCACATGCACTCAAGGACATCGCTCCAACACTTCTTTTTATTCCTCCTCTCTTACATCATCCACTGTTCTCTCCTCTATCGTGTCATTCCCATCAGATGTGTGTGTGGGTGTGTGTGTGTGTGCGTGCGCGCGCGCGCATGAATATACATGGTTTTCTCCAATTGGGAAAAGAAACCAAAATAAAAGAGAAACAAAAACAAACCAAACCCTCTCTTGACTTAGCTATCCACTCCATGAGACTTTGCTCCCTTTGCAGGAAACTTCTTGACCCTGTTGTTCATATTCATTTTAAATTCCTCTTTCCCTTTCTTTGCCACAACTACTCTCATTATGCTTTTGCCATTTCCTGCCCCTCATGCCACGGAAATACTTTTGTCAATGTCACCAGATGACAACTGCATTATTAAATTTAATATTCAATTCTCAGTTCTTAATTTCCTTGATTTCTCATCAGTTTTTGACTTGGTTCCTCTTTCCATTCTCCTTAATAAACTTTCTCCATGAAAAAGCTTCTCGGAAATTATGTACTTTTTGTTTTTTCCTGATTCTCTCATCATTTTTCACTGTTTTTTTGCTAGGCCCTCTTATTCTACCTTAACTCTTGATGTGAAATATCCCAAGGCTCAATCCTTGGTCCTCTTCGCTTACCCATCAGTGTTATTCCCTTGGTGGCGTTAGCCAGTCTCATCACTTATCCATCTGGAAGAGGAAAATTCTTGTTATGTTTCCAGATCTCACCCCTAAACTACAGACTCTCATATTCAATAGTTTATTGAACATCTCCACTTGTGAGTCTGTTGGGAATCTCAAACAAAACACATCTGAAATTAAAGTCTGTACCTTTGTTTTTCAATGTACATTAATTTTTTTATTTCAGCATATTACAGGGGTACAAATGTTTAGATTATATATATTGCCTTTGCCCAACCAGAGTCAGAACTTCAAGTGTGTCTATCCACCAGATGGTGCAACCACACCCATTGGATGTGAATATACCCATCCCCTCCTCCCCCTCCCAGCTGCCAAACACCCAATGAATGTTACTACTGTATGTGCAATAAGTTTTGATCAGTTAATATCAATTTGATGGTGAGTACGTGTGGTGCTTGTTTTTCCATTCTTGTGATACTTCACTTAGTAGAATGGGCTCCAGCTCTGTCCAGGATAATACAAGAGGTGCTAGATCACCATTATCTTTTGTGGCTGAGTACAACTCCATGGTATACATATACCATATTTTATTAATCCACTCATGTATTGATGGGCACTTGGGTTGTTTTCCACATCTTTGCAATTGTGAATTGTGCTGCTATAAACATTTGAGTGCAGATGTCTTTTTTATAGAATGTCTTTTTTCCTTTGGGTAGATGCCCAGTAATGGGATTGCTGGATCAAATGACAGTTCTACTTTTAGCTCTTTGAGGTATCTCCATATTACTTTCCACAGAGGTTGTACTAGTTTGCTGTCCCACCAGCAGTGTATGAGTGTTCCCATCTCTCTGCATCCACACCAACATTTATTGTTTTGGGACTTTCTGGTAAAGGCCACTCTCACTGGAGTTCAGTGATATCTCATTGTGGTTTTGATTTGCATTTCCCTGATGATTAGAAATGTTGAGCATTTTTTCATGTGTTTGTTTGCCATTAGTCTATCTTCTTTTTTTTTTTCTTTCAGGATATCATGGGGGTACAGATGTTTAAGTTACGTATGTTGCCCTTACCTCCCCCCCGCCCCCCCAAATCTGAGTTTCAAGTGCATCTGTCCCTTGGATGGTGCACATCGCACTCTTTGTGTATGCATATACCCATCCCCTTCTCCTCCCTCCCCCTCCCCCCTGCCTGACATCCAATAGGTGTTATTCTTATATGTGCACTTATGTGTTGATCAGTTAATACCAATTTGATGGTGAGTACATGTGATGCTTGTCTTTCCATTCTTGGGATACTTCACTTAGTAGAATGTCTATCTCCTTTTAAATGCTTCTGTTCATGTCTTTTGCCCACTTTTTAATGGGGTTGTTTGATTTTTTTCCTAGCTAATTTTCCTGAGTTCTATATAGATTCTAGTTATCAGCCCTTTATCGGATGTGTAGCATGTGAATATTTTCTCCCATTCTGTAGGTTGTCTGTTTGCTCTTGTAATAGTTTCCTTGGCTGTGCAAAAGCTTTTTAATTTGATCACACCACACTTATTTATTTTTGTTGTTGCTGTGATTGTCTTTGGTGTCTTCTTCATAAATTCTTTGTCTAGGCCAATGTCTACAAGAGTTTTTCCAACATTTTCTTCTAGAATTCTTATAGTTTCATGCCTCACATCTAGTCTGATGGATTTTCCTTTGTAGGTTACCTGTTTCTTTTGCCTTACAGCTTTTTCATGTTTATTTTGGCCAGTCTGATGACTACGTGTTGTGGTGTCCTCCTGTTTGCAATGAATCTCCCAGGAATCCTTTGAACTTCTTGTACCTGGATATCTAGATTTCTGCCAAGGTCAGGAAAATTTTTCTGCTTTAGATCCTCAAATAGTTTATCCACATCTTGTGTATTTTCTTCTTCACCCTCAGGGATGCCGACAATTCTCATGTTAGGCCTCTTCATATAATCCCACATTTCTTGTAGGCTTTGCTCTTTTCTCTTATTTCTCTGCTCTCTCTGCAACTGATTTGTTTAAATAAATGAAAGGTGTTATCTTTAATCCCTGAGATTCTTTCTTCTGTTTGATCTAGCCTGTTCTTGAGGCTTTCCACTGTGTTTTGTAATTCCTTGAGTAAATTCTTCTTTTCCAGAAGTTCTGTTTGATTTTTTTTAATATTTCAATTTCTTTAATGAATTTTTGTTTCAAGTTCGGATTTTTTTTTTGTGGTTTCTTTGTGTTGAGTAACCATTTTTTCTTGCATATCATTGAGTTTTCTTACAATCCATGTTCAAAATTCTTCTCCTGTCATTTTAGTGTTCTGAATTTGGTAGACATCCATTGCTAGAGAGCTGGTGTTCCCCTTTGGGGGTGTTATTTCCATTTGATTCTTCATACTTCCCGAGTTCTTTTGCTGATTCCTTCCCATCAGGATCAACTGCTGCTTCTTATCTTTAGATTTTCATTTGGATAATGACACACCCTGTTTAGTCTCTGAGACAGTGGGTGGTGCTTGTGGGTGAGATTCGACCACACCTTTTATGATGAGTCACTAGATGCAGAATGACCTCCCTGTCCGTAGGTGGCACTTTCTGTGAGGAACAGGCTGCAGTGTTGTTTTGGGACCTGTAACCAGCTCTCCTTCCTCTGGAGAGGCTCTCTAGTGCCTCAGGTGGTGGGTGGGGCCCTGGGACTTCCAGTTGTGTCCTTATTCTTCACCTCAGTGGTGGCAGGTGGGGGAGTGAGTCTGGGCAGAGCTGGATTGAGTGAGTCTGCCCTCAAGCTCCACAAATGCTGTTAGGAGAGGTCAATGATCTGTTCTCTGCTTCTGGTCAAAGCTGCCAGGGAGGGGCTGAAATGGCCCCACTGAGCCTAAAAATCTGCATGTGGGGGTGGGGCTGTCTGAGACCTGCAGTCTGGAGCAGGCCTCACTCCTTTCCACCCTCCCCTCTTCCGTGGATTCTCCCAGGTCTCTGCCAGCAGGCAGGATCTCAAGCCAGTGGATCTCCCCTGGCTATGATGCGGGTTGGGAGGTTCCCTGCCCAAGATCAAGCCCTGAGCTCGAGCGGCCCTCTTGTGGGAGGAGCGTTGCCCCTAGAGCACGCTGCAACCAGGACCCACTCTGATCTGTCCCTGAAAGCACACACACCTCAGTAGACTAGTTCACAAATATCCCTTCTGTGCCTCCGGGCAATGTGATCGAGACCTGAGTATACCAGATCTGGCCTGCAGGCCTGTCCCCGGGGCCCTGGAGATGGGAAGAATGCTGATTTCAAAGCATCCACAGAGTGCCCAAGCTGAATCAAAGTCTCTCTGTCTTGGAGTTTCCCCGCTTTACTGGAGTCACCAGGAAATCAGCACTAGGGAAAGCCAGTGGCTAGGGAGCTCACAGTCTTAGTACCCCTCTATCCACTGCAGGGCCCCAAAATAAAAGGTTCCATTCTCTGTGGATGCCTCCGGGTAGTGGCTAAATTGTCTCTCTCAGCAGCCGCAGGTAGGGGCGGGAAGGGGAGAATAAAGCAATATGGGGCCTTTCGATGGGCTCAGGTCTGCAGAGTGGGAGGTGCCCCAAGGGAGCTGGGAGCCTGGTACCTTGTTCGCAAGAGGCTCACCACTCACTGGTGGCAGCCATCTCTGGGCTGGTGTTAGCATATCTCTCCAGCAGCTCGGAAGCCTACCAGCAGTCCGAGATGCAAGCAAGGAGAAATTTAACTGCTCTACCTACCCTTGTCACTGGTCTCCAAGTCTCTCAGGGTTTAGACCATGCCAATGCCTTTCTCCCTCCAGTTCTGCTCTGAAACATCTTCCCATAGAGTCTCCTGTAGGTTCAGGCACCCTTCCTTCTGACCCTCATTTGATCTATGTTTGTCTGCCTGTTCATTTTTTTGACTTTCATCTAAAATGTTTCCTTCTTGTAGAGACACTCTGGCTGGAGGTGTTTCTTGTCTGCCATCTTGGCACCTCTCTGAATTCTGTATCATTTCCCCAAAATTCCTTCTCAGCCTTCTTCATCCTAGAAGAAATCTTGACATCATTCTTATTTTTCTCTTTCTCTCACACCCCATATCAAATCTGAAAGAAAATACTGTAAACTCTACGTTCAAACTATACATGCTAATTAGTGATTTTATACTGTTAATACCTTCCTCCTCTTACTTTTGACATGTTTCCAATTTCTCTCACCTGGATCACTGCAATATATTCCTAACTTGCCTTCCTTCTGTTTTCGCTCCCCCATGTCCCCAAGGGCTAATCTCAAAAGAGAAGCAGAATATACTTTTAAAGTGGAAGTCATATGATGTGACTTCTCTATTCAAAATTCTCAATGAATTCTCAATTTCATTTAGAGAATAAAACTAAATTGGCTTCCAATGTCTTCTGGGGGCTGATCCTATATCACCTCACTGGCATCTCTTCCGTTTTCTCTTTTGTGCTGATTCTGTTAGAGTCACCCTGGACTCTTTTTGCTCCTTAAATATTCTAGGTATGCTTTCAGCTTGGGGCCCTTGCACTGCCTTTCCCTACAAATGGAGAACTCTTCACCTTCACCTCCTTCAAAGACCTGCTCAAACTGCAAATTTTCACAAAGGCCTATCCTGACCAGTCTACACAAAATTTCCACTTTAGCCTCCCCAACACACACATATCCTATTCTGGTTTACTTTCTTCCCCCAATACCAACTCATCCTGCCAGGAATATGACCTTTAAACAAACTTTATAATAAACTTATTAATTATGCTTTTCCTCTCCGTATTAGAATATAAGTTCTACAAGGGCAAGAATATTTTTGTGTTTTGTATATTGATCCCTCCTAACCAACCAAAAAATAAATGCACAGCACATAGTAAGTGCTCAATAAATATTTTGTAAATATGTGAGTAACTAAAAAAGAAAAATATCTTAACTCTACCTCATGGCTTCCCATTAAATTTTTTTTTCCTTTCCTTTGACACTACAAAATAATTAAAATCAAAGTTATCTCATTTTTTTCCATAGCTAAATTAATCAGGACACTTCCTGTAGAAAAGTGGCAAACTATAACTCAAATAAACTTGAATAAAAACTATATTGGCCACTGTAAGTGGGATGCTTGTAAGGAGGTGTAGGAAGTGGTTTCAAACACAGCTCCATCCAGGGTTTCAAATAAAGTTACTAAGTTTCTCTTGTACTCTCAATCACTTGGATCTATTTCCTTCTAACAGCTGACCTGCTTCTTTCCTAAGACATATGGACTTCCTCTATGTGGCCAGAGAAGTTGGCTCTGGCAACCCCAAATTCACATCCTGCCAGCATTATATCCCCAAAACAGGAAATAGTCTTCCTACTAGCACTTTCAGAAATGTCCTGTGAAGGGCTCTGGCTGCCCAAATGAGGGTCATTGATTACCTGTGAGGTAGGGCTAGTACATCATAACTCATCGCTTTACCAGGAGTACAGATTTGGAGAGGGGTGGTCCACCAGGAAGGGATGCTAAATAAATAAATATATTTACTTTACATCAGATTCCTTCCCTTTTCTCCCTGCCTTGTTGACTAGGATGTTTCAGAGCTCAGTTTCCAGCTGATGATACAAATCTGTCTAGAAGGCATGTGTAGGGAGGAAGAATAGGACAGGAGGATTCTAATTGGAGCTCTTATACCTTTCAGGACAATGTCTGGGCACAGCGGGCCCTCTATGACCAATATTGTCCAGAAATTTTAGGCTAAATATGATTTATTCCATTTTAATCTGATAAATATTTTTTAAAAGAATGGTTAGTTTTATAGAAATTAATGAATGAAATAATCTTTTTAAAACAATGGGGTTTTAGACATTTATATCATAATATCAACTATACTTTCATATAATGTTTATAGTCATCCATTATATCATTTATCTCTCTGATCATCAGATAAGAAAAATTGTTTATGCCTACCATGTATAATACTAGGAACTATGTAGATACTTATTGATGTAAAGATTAATAAAGATTAATAGTATATAGGCCATGTATTTAGCTCTGGAATGTCCTATTCTGCCATCTTGCTGATGTTCTTGCAGGTCTTAGTAAATTTTCTAATGACATTTAGTACAATGTGACCCATGGCCCACGTAGGACCAATAGCCACAGACTATGAAAGACTGATCGAATAAGTAGTGTCCGCATCAAAATTTAATGTCAATAGAAAGAGTTCTCTTTTTAAGTGGTTTCCAGTGGCTTTTACAGAATGTAAGTTTCTAACAGTTGAGTGGGGCTTGTGGAGAGGCCAACTTATAGTTGAAGATACTGTGGTCAGAAGCAATTGTGCTATTGTAGATTCTTGTTACAAACTTTTCTGTATTCAAGGGCTTTAATTACAGCCTATATAGGAGGACAAAGCAGAGTCAGAGTAATGACAGAGCAGAAATTCCAGGTCACAGTAACAGTAAATGGTCACTGCAAAGAAGTTATGTTTTTAAAACTGTGTCATGGGCTGACCTGGACATTATAAGTATGCACAGATTATTGTAATCTTTGGAATTTCTGCCTTGGAAAGAATTATAACTTTGCACAAGTATAAGAAAAATCATCTATAAGCATAGCCCTTGGAACGGTGGTTACAGAGATGGGAGGGAAGACACATGTACTTCCACGGAAGAAGGAATATGACAGGGATAAAAGGTGATACTTCGTACACTGGCACTTAGAACACAGGAGTAATTGAGTCCTGTTATGGAACCAATATTGTTAAGTTGAGAACAAAATTTTTTTTTTATTGTGTCATGCTTGGTGACAATTTGTGGATGACCTATAAAATGATTTAGCAGCCTGACACATGGTAGTGGTAAAGTGTGTGTGTGTGTGTGTGTGTGTGGGTGTGTGTGTGTGTGTGTGTGTGTGTATGATTAGAATGAAAAATGAGATGGGGAGGCCAGAGATTACATTACCAAAAGGTAAAAGAGTGAAATAGTAAAAGGGATAAAAGGTGCTTGTGTCAATTATATGTCTTATGTCATTCATCTTCTCATTTAATTATTTGGTCATTAAAGTCATAAAACATATTTCCATCAGCCTGACCTGAGATATAACATACTATTTATTTATTGGTCCTGATGCTATTTCATATATTTTCAGGGTATAAAAATATTATAGTTCACTTATTTAATATTTTATTTTACACTATAGTTAATAAGAACTAAGTGTTAGAAGTCTTCATGGCTAGTAACAACAGAGAGGCTGAAGTCCCAAAGACTAACCCATATTGCATGTGCATATCACATAGCCTTGGGCTCAAAGACGTCATTTTATATTCTCACCATTTTTAATTAGAATAATGTAACATCAACAAATATTTATCCAGGATTTAAAAGTTAAATAGGCACAGTTAATTTTTGTCATTATTTCCCAGGTAACCAATGCAGATTAAACTTAATGACAAAGACTAATGGAGTACTACTTACAACTGCCAAAAATTAAAATTAAACAAAGATCATTTTGTCTTTAATTGAGAAATAAGAATGAAGAGTCAGAAAAATCTCTGTGGAAGGAAGGCTGTGGGGGGAGGAAGCAGGCATGTGTGTGAGCAAGTGAGGCTCACAATTGTACTTTTAACCCTACAATGCCCATGTTTTACAGAACAGTCAATTTCAAAGGCAAATAAATGCAGAATATGAGGTATTATTTAAATGAAAAAAAAAAGATTTCATTAGAATTTTTATCTCCCCTATTGGGGATGTGACAAGCCTGTGATATGGATTAAAGAAAATGAAAATTCCTCCACAGAAGCCAGCCAAAAAGCCTCTTCGCTTTAGAGTATACTCATTTGGGTTACAATTTCTATTATGTTTCTGTTTTAACATTACATTTAAGCTTCATCTTATTAAGTTCATTTACATTAGTATGAAAGTCAGAGTAATAATAGAATAAATTATTTTGAAATTAATGTTAAAATACTAAAGACTCCAAGGCAGCTTGGATGATTAAAGTTGATTATAATGGCAAAATGTTGACAATATAATATATTCTCCAATTATTTCTCTGAATATTGCATCTTATGATACATTTTTTCAACTGCTTGTGTTATTCTTTGTGTTCAAAAAAGCATCTCTGAATATGTAAGTGCAATCTTGGTGTAGGCAAAACATAGTGTCCCAAAACCAATAAATAAAATAATGTAGACAGCTAAATAATTTATGTAACTAACTCAACAATAGATGCTATATTTTCATTTTTATAGAAAGGTATTAGAGAATAAATTTATGAATCAGAGAATAGTGTAGATGTATAGTGTAAATTAATCTTGTAGCGATATCTAATTTAAGCTATCACCAAATTTAGGAATTATTTATGTGTTATCTCCATTTTTGGGAACTGAGGATGTGTGGTAAGAGGACATTGTATTTAACATTGATTGCGCAGGATAAATCATTATGCTTTTCAACCTTATTCACCATATTACAAAAGTGAAAGGCATATAACTACTATTGAGGGAAAATGGAAGTTTAGCGTGTTAATTGATGAGAGATAAGCACATGGAGTTACAAAAACTCAGCTGATCATCGGCCATCACCAACTGAGAGAGCCAAGGAAGGTTTCATGTTGTTGTGCCTGGAAAGATGATGGGAATTAGGCACACGGGCAGGAATTCCAGGCAAAAGATATAGGGGTGCCCAGAACTCTGCCAACTTATCATCTTGCAAGAGCAGCACTTCCTTTAGCAATAGAGTTCACATGGAACTGTGAAGAGTCATGAAGCTGGAGAGACCATCAACAGAGGCAGAAAGGCATGGGATACATAGTAAAATTTTGAGTTGGATGATCTCCAGTCATTAAAGGATTTAGGCATGAAGGTGACACAAATGTGCTGCATTTACAAAGATAGCTTTCAGCAGTTTAGGAAATCTTATAGCTCATTGCTGTTCAGTAGAACTTTCTGTGATGATGAAGATAAATATTCTATGTCCACGCTGTATAATATGGTAGCCACTAACCACCTGTGACTCTTGAGCACTTGAAATGTGGTTAGCGCTACCAAGAAATTGAATTTTTATATTATACAACTTTAATTAATTTAAATTGAAACTTAAATATCCATATTTGACTGGCAGACATTGTTCTGGGCATTGCGACTATAGAGGCAGAGCTGAACTTACCAAAGGTTACAGATCGGAAGGCAGTTGCAGAAATTTTGGGTTTCTTGTATGCATTTTCATTTTCCCTTTCTTAAATACTAATTGTAAGAACTTAAGGAATGGTTTGTCTGGTGAACATATCTCTTGAACGATTCTCTCCTCTCTGAAAGAATCTCCATTCTCAAACCAATTCTCAGAACTCTCAGAACAGGAGACAGTGATAACAAGAAAAATATATCTGAATATCATCACCCGGAGTTTGAAATTCAGCCCAATTATGCTTCTAACCGTGCACTGGTGGATAAGTTCCCTGAAAAGTAAACCAATAATATTCATTTTAATTCATTTAAATATTAATATATATTGAGCACCTTACTATTTACCAGTGTGCTAAATTCTGGAGATAAAGGCATCAACAGTTCTGAACCCACAGAGTATCAATCTATCAGGGAAGGCAGATATACAAACAACTAATCATAATACAGTGAATGATATATGTGGAGAGACGGTTTAAATAAAATGATCATCAGACAAGAAATATGGAAGAGCTTAATTCTGCATGAAGAGGTTGGGAAAGAATTGAGACGGGAGCTCACTCTAAAGTTGAGAAGAAATTTTCAAGGTTAACTCAAAGGCAGGGGAGAGGTAGTGGGTATGAGGAGGTAGGAATGTAGGAGTGGTTGGGAAAGGGAAAAACTGTGTGGATTGAAACAGCATGATAAAGGTGTTCAAGTATAAAAATTGTTATATTTTTTAAAAAACATGTATAAACTTCTATGCCAGAAAATAGGATTATAACTAAGGTTGACGCTAAGAAGCCATTGTACACTTTGTGGAAGTGATTGCAAGTCAGTATTTCTTTGTTTCTTTCTTTTTTCTTTTTTAAGGAATGATATGACTTGGTCAGATTTGGATTTTTAAGAAGCATTGGGAAATGATAATAAGTGTTGAAGAATAGGACACAGAAGACTGAATATGATTGGATAGATTTTCGAGATGTTAAAGTTTTTAAAAATTTAATGTTGAGATCCATAACTAAGTCCTAAGGTCACTAAGTCCTTCCAGTCTCAGAAATTACGTCAATTTTTCTTTTTATATGAATGTGTTTGTTTTCTGGCTCGTCAACACCTTAATACCCACCTACCCTCTAAATGATTTAAAGCTCCACAGCTCTCTGTATGCCAGATATAGGCTGGATAGGGCTTGGAGACCCATTAGGAGAGCAGGTAAAGGTGACAGAGATGAGGATGACTACAGCATTTATGGCCGCAGACAGTGGAAGCGGATATTGTTAATGAAACAGGGAAGACATAGGAAGAGCCAAGGTTTTGGAGGATGGTGATGGCTTCTGTTTCCAGCTACTCTTTCTCTTTTCATTGAGTAACAGTAATGATTACTTACCCTCTTCCAAAGCGCCCTGCAGCACTGGTGGGTTTAATCTTCAAGAGGCGATGACTATTACTGTACATTTGTCTGGCTGGAAATCACTACCTTTCCTATCTTAGAGAACATTCAAGCTGCATGCAAGAAATTGTTTGGGAACACAAGAGTTGATTTGTACAGAAAATACCTTAGCAGACCTGACAGAGCAAGTTTGGCTTAGAGGTTATCTTTCCAAGCCACTTTGGTCCAGGAAAGTAGGTGTAAATCAGTTAGTAGCCCATGAGTTTCTTGCAGAAATGGAAAATACACTGAGGATAGAATTTTTCACAGGAGAAGGAAAAAGTAAAATGCATATCGAGCTGGAATCACATGCTTTGATTGATGCTGTTTATCTTTCCTATACCTAAATGCATTGCTAGAAATTTCCTATTGGCTTATTGCACTGAACTGAAGCTACTGATAGCTGATATTTTGCAATCAATACCCAAAGTCCAGAGAATTCCTCCAAGCTTCTCTTCCTCTGACCAAGTCCTTAGGGTACACATCATGTCTACCCACGGTTCCTTTGTCACATTTGAACTTTATAACCAAGTATAAATTATTCTTCTTGATATTTTGATACATTACTTCATAGGCATACACTTGCCCATTTATAAGCATGAAATATGATGTCCCCAGGTCCAGCCAAGGTCCCAGGACCCTGCTCATAAAACCTCCTTCCCCTGCCTCTAGCAAGGCAAGAAAGCTGACTGACATGGTGCCATGTGCCTCAAAACCAACTGTGGACCACTGCCTCATTTTTAACTGCTAAAACTTGTATTTTCTAAAGCTGTATTTCAGCTGCAATACATCAGAAAGTCTACACCGGCAATGAAGCTTGGGCTACAACATATGCTGGAAATGCATTCAGTGCTCTGGGGCATTTTGGAAAATATTAACTGCACTTAAAAATTAGAGCAAAAGAAAAACACAGCCCAGAAGCCCAAAGTCATAACATTGTTAACTTTTAAAGGGAAGTATTATAAAAGGAAAGTTACTTAATTTAACCTAAGATTCAATGTAACGTTATATGCTAATGCAGGTCAAAAGCCAAGAAAAGCCCTAATGTGTCCACTAAGCTTTACCAGGACATATCGATAGGACATTACCCCAGTGACCTCAAGCCAAGTCTGATTATCTGCCTGGTTGGTTCCTGGGGTTTCTGTTTCTTCTTTATTCATCCTCTGTGTCCAGGATTTTCTGCTAGATGTTACCTCTCCAGGCCTCTGAGTTTAGCTGCTTTTATCAGACTTTGCCACTGTATTTCTGAGGATGCCATAGCAGCATGGGGCTGGTTCTGCTGGACTCCTCAGCCACAGCCCATTTGGTAAAACTGAGGACTTCACAGTATAACAGTGTCCCATGCACTGGTGTCCTGGAAATGTAGATGTAATTGCGGATGTGTGGATACACAGTCTAATCTTCAGTCTCTCCTCCTATCCAAAGATCTACACCTAAGTCCAATTAGGAACCAAAAAGAATTCCTGGTGGAAGATGCCAAGCTCTCCCCACCCCACGTATGCCAAATGGGACGTCTTACCAGAGTATCTCCTAACACTGGCTTCCCTTTAATCAGGGTTCTTCCTATGATGAGCATAAGAGGAGCTCTGATGGCCCCACCTGACAGGTGTCACCTGACAGAAGAGATCTGAAGCCCAGCACTGAGCAGCTTAGCTTCAAAGCAAGACCCTAAATGCTCAGAAAAAAAGCAGTGGAAATGGTGAATAAATCATCGTCTGCCAAGGGCAGTTTTTAATGTAGCTATCAGCTATTTTAACTA
This sequence comes from Propithecus coquereli, assembly GCF_000956105.1. Classification (NCBI taxonomy): domain Eukaryota; kingdom Metazoa; phylum Chordata; class Mammalia; order Primates; family Indriidae; genus Propithecus; species Propithecus coquereli. The sequence continues at coordinate 445,475 of NW_012134858.1, forward strand.
ATTATAGGATTTTAAAACTATGATTAAAATATCATTCAGTAGATTTTATATAATCTTTTTAAAATAGGATGTGTTAAATGTAGTCTAAACTAGTAAAACTATGATCAAGGTAATTGGACTTTGGTTTATCAAAGTAATTTTATTCCCAGATGCATTGAGATTAAGTTTGCTGCCAAAATTAATCAGACGATTAAATAAAATTCTAAAAACATTCTCCAAGTGGTCACAACACCTACACTTTCCTATATTAGTTTCCTAAGATTCTTCAAATGGAGTAGGCAGGAAGTAAGAGTTGGAGTAGCTGCTAATTTAGTCCTCCTTGAATTCAAATTCTGGCTTTGACATTTACTGACTATATATAAGTTTTTAACCTTAAGCTCAAATCCCTCCCATTGATAAATTGGGGATATTATACTAACCTTTACAGTTTTTGCTAGCATGAATAATAATAAATGTAAAGAATCTAGCTCTATGTCAAATAGAGTAGCTGCTCAATAAGTGCTATTACTATACTAAAAACCAAACCACAGCATCTCACCTTTGACGAAGTTTCCAAATCTTTTTTCGGCATATATCCAAATCCATATGTATTCAATATATCTAATGTATCAGGCCTTGGGCATCATATTAGATACTGTTCTTTTTAGAAGATAACCTGCTCTCGAAATGAGTAACAAAAAAAAAAGTGAGAAAGGAAAGAGAAGAGGAGGGGAAGAGAGAGAGAGAGACGTAAATAACATTCTATAGCTTTTCTACTACAAGCCCTCAGGATGAAAATTAAGTTCTCACAAATCATTACAAAGTGAATAATTCTAGACTTCCCTTAAAAATAAAGATAATGAGGCTAAAAAGGGCTAGGTCACTAACCACAGTAACACAGAATGAAAACAACTCCGAATAGATCTTCATTTGCCATTTAAATTCCGAAATCCTTGTTTGTGAAACAAGGAATAAAAAATTCACAAATAAATATGTAACAATGTACATGCAAAATTAAAATGTTGGAAAACAGACACTAAATGGCAGTTTTCTATCCCACCTATAAAACTGATGGTACATATTGTGCTGCTACGGTGAGGGGCGACCATGTCTTGTACAACAGAGGGCTGTGCATGCCCACACTCCAGTCATTATCCAAAGCCTTGTTTGTGAGTTTGGCATTTGCATATGTTTTAACTGTAAAGGTCCCTCATAATCCATAGTGGGTTTTCCAAGAATAATACGTCACTGTCTTTTTTTTTTTTTTTTTTTGAGACAGAGTCTCATCACTCTGTTGCCCTGGCTAGAGTGAGTGCCGTGGCGTCAGCCTAGCTCACAGCAACCTCAAACTCCTGGGCTCAAGCGATCCTACTGCCTCAGCCTCCCAAGTAGCTGGGACTACAGGCACGCACCACCATGCC
>NW_012134858.1:447841-457417 GCF_000956105.1 Propithecus coquereli
TCACAAAAGACCACAAAAACCACGACTTGGCACAAAGACCATTGCAACCTTGCACACAAAAATAATTCTGCAAGGACATTTGCCCAGCAACTGCCTGTCCAAACTTGAACTGGCACCATCCTTGTTATTGATCCTTGTAGTCGAAGATAATTATTTCCACACAATTATGTTATCATTATTTTTCCTGTAAAAATGTTTGCCTTCCTTTACCTCCCTGAGTACACACATAGTTTACTATGGCATGGTGTATTCCTATTGGAATGTCCTATTCTTGAATAAATATTATTTTATTTTAGAGACCCTCTCTCTATTACTTAGGTTGACATTATTCACTATCCTAGAGAGAGTGAGAGAAAATATAAAGAAGTAGGAGAAGGAGGAAGAGGAGGAGGAAGAAAAGAAGGAAAGGGAGAGGGAGAGGAAGTGAAGCTTCCTAATGCATGCTGTTGTCTTCAGGATAAAAGTTTTGTCATATCAAATAGGGTACTTTTGTAGAGTGAATGATAGTGTAAAAAAATCAGTAAATCTCAGTCTTTTTGTTCATTCTTAGACTAGCAGGAATGCCTCTCATTTGCTCTTTCTGGGTCACTGTGTCACAGAAACAGTGAGAGAAAACAGGAAGGGAAGTGGGAAAAGAGGCACCAGACATAAATTGTTTCTGAGGAATTCATCCATCTTCTGCCAGAGATTGGAAAGGGCAGAACGAGCAATGGTATCGTCATGTAACTCAGTCCTCATCATGAATTATTATTTATCACAATGAAATTTCCCTTTATAAAATTAATAAAGGGCCACAAGTTGGGAACTGTGGTAGGGGAAATGTATATATAACCAGCCATTGTTCCCTAGCTTGCTTTCCTGTAACCGCTTACTACTCAGGAGTCCTATAGCTGATGGTCATAAAGACTCTTAGCCTTCTTCTTCATTACTCCTGTAGATAACATCACTCTTGTGAAATCTAAGGCTGTTATTGACATTGTCTTCCAGGCCCTGCATTCCAGTCGATTGGCTGAATCACCCAGACCAGTGGCCTATAACAAGGAACTGACTCGGCTGGTCTTGTGACCCTCATCCAAGAACCGACTCAGCAAAGAAGGCAATTTCTACACCCCTATGGTTCCACCCCCAACCCAGCCAATCAATAGACCCAATTGCCTGGCCCTTTGTCCCCCAAACTATCTTTAAAAACCTTTTCTCTCAAATTTTCAGGGAGACAGATTTGATAATTTCTTCGCATGGTGCCTGTGGTATTAAACCCTTTCTCTACTGTAACCCCTGCTGTCCCAGAGTATTGACTTCCTCTCAAACAGTGGGCAACAAACCTAGTCAGGCTGTGACAACAACCCAAACCTGAATGAAAAGGAAGAATTGTGAATTTTGCAGTTTGTTATAGAAATATTTTCATGCTCATTTGTCTCTCGCAGGCAGAGCATGGGTAACCAGACGCAGGGAGAGGGTGAGACCTGGAATTAGACTCTCTTGCTGAGAAAAGAACACACAGTGGTGGAGGGTAAGGGACTCCGGTGGAGAAAACTGAAGGGTACTTGTCTTCAGGGTGAACACAGTATCCAAAATGAGCACCATCCAGAAATCATAACACAGGAAAGCCCTTGGTATTCGGGACTTAGACAAAGTGACTGATGTGTCCCAGAAGCAGGACACAGCACGAGGCAGGCCAGGAGAGGAGGCCACTTGAAAAGTGGGCAGCCATCACTGTTAGTCTCTGGCAGGACCCAAAATGACAGACTGGGATTTCAAGCTCTGACAGAGAGAAAATGAATCAATCGGCCAATGAGAGTCCAGGTCCTGTTTTTGGTAATAAACTACCAAGATAAGAGATCAGATCCAGGGGGCAAGAAAAAAATCCAGTCCTTGAGAATAGGTGTAGAAACGTGATTGTGGTTGAGCCACCTAAGCGAGAAGCGGAGCTGTCTGGGAACTTCCTGTGGGATGTGGGGGGCCTGTGGTGGAACCCCTGCCTCTGGAGGCTGGTGTGGACAAGTCGAAGGTACCACTCCTTGTTGTGTGGACTGGCATAAGAGGGAACCCAAGAAGGAACTGCTGAATCCAATAGGCAAAACCACAACAGGATACAGCAAATCTGAAGGGCAAGACAAGGATAGAAAGGTGGAATGAACGTATGTCACAGTTAATAAAAGGCAGTGAAGTGGGGCAGGATGAATTTGGGGGAGCGGGGCAGAGGAGATTGTTTGATTCCTAAAGACAGAGTGGGAAGTCCCTTGTATCCCTCTTGTAGGGTAATGGAACTCCAGCTTGGGGTGGAACAGTTGGTTAGAGGAACCATTTGTGACTGAAGAGGAGTTGCTTGGTGCCAGGATAGGTCCCAGGGGCTGCAGTTTTAGGCAAGAGGAAAGAGCAGGGCAGAGCTATGGAGACGATGTGACCAAAGCCAGCTGAGCAGGATATTCCTCTGCCCATTGGGTGCCTAATCACCCTTTACTGTCTTTAATTTCCCAGTCCCAGGCCAGGGACTCAGATAGAGATCTGGATATGGGACAAGAGACTCATCCTTCTCTTAAGTGACACTCAGGGAGGTGACTAAACTCTCTGAGACACATTAGTTCACTTAGCAAATGGAACAAATTAGTTCACTTAGCAAATAAGATCTACATCACGTGGCTATGTCTGTGCTAGGCTGATTGAGGGTCTTTAAAGCCTCCTTGTAATGGGAGCCAATATCGAAGAACGAAAGCGGAGAACGAGAGCAAAGAAACATGAGTTTATTCAGGGAACTTATGTGCAAGGGCACTGGGGGCGGCAGGTGGGAACTTCTCACTACACCCAGAGACAGCAGGTGGTTATACAGGCAACGTAAACAAAGGAACAATAACTTGGGGATATGATGTGTGTCACCAGGTATAGCAGGGCAGTCTTCTGTCAAGGTCGGTCTGGTCTCAGCTGTGCTGGGGTGGGGAGGAGTGGCCAGTCCCCTGAGGCTCTCTTTGTTTTAACTGTTCCCATCTCCCTGAATGTCACTGGGACCAGGATCTCCATTTGCCCCACGGTCTGAGATTAGCATCTGTGAACACATTTTAAACTTTAAATTACTATACAAATGTATTGTTTCTATCAGATATTTTTTCTGAGATGTCAGACACTCTCAGCCCAAGTTCCAGGAACACACAGAAAGGTGACATCTGGGAATCCCTCCGTTCTGAGAACCTGGCCCTTTTCACACAGGAGAAACAGTGCCACATCTGGCAGGTGTGAAGGAAGAGGGAAGACAGTCTGGCAGCCTTTGACGCCTGCCTCGCTCGCTCCTTCGCCAGCGCCTGTGCTGTAGGTGCTGGTGTCACTGAGCCATCCTCAGAGTGCAGGGACCAGAGGCTTCCTCCCTGTGCCAGAACACACCGCCCTCTGCCCCCTGCTACTAAAGCCCACACAAGTCACGGGAGCTGAAAAAGAAAGCCAGAAATCAAGGTGAACTCACCCATGTGAAAAGCAGCAAAACTGAAGAAAGCAATCCTATCTCTCTAGCACTATGAGAAAATGCAATTCGTTTGTTTTACCCAAATTCCTTTAAACCAGATACTCTGTAGGAGACTCCCCAGAGCAACACTTCACAGGATACACGAATGCAATTTTTTGCATCATAAAAGAAAAGAATTGTGGTACTTCCAAGGACACTGTGTCCGTCCGAATCAGTTTATATGAAAAACTAAGAGAAAAGGAACGGTTGTCCTTCATTGATGTTTGAAAAAGTTTTTAGATCAAAGCTTCTTAAACTTCAATGTGGACCCAGATCACCTGCCTGGGACCTTGTTCGATGGCAGATTCACATTCGGTAGGTCTGGCAGGTGGGGTGGAGGATGAGATGCAGCATTTCAGCCAGCTCCCAGGCCATGCCAGTGCTGCTAGTTTGCTGGCTTTGTAATGAGTCTCAAGGTACTAGAAAATTAGAATTGTGGACTATTCGATAAACAACTATTATGTTGTATACATACAAATGAGAGAAGGTTGATACAAAGGAAAAACAAAATAGCGTCATATAAAATGAGAGTTTTGATATCAAAATATGTTTGGAAAATGGTTGATGTTTGATACTCTCCGAAAATACGTACTCTGCAAGTATTTACAATTCATTTGTGAAATCAAAATTCATATACCACACACATACACACACAAGCCTATGAAGAGTATAGAGTTAGAAGAATGCTAAAAAATTAATTAATACTAAAATTAGTATAATGGACTGAACTAAAGGGACAAAAGGACAGAAGTGTCATTTTTGTTAAAATATCACTTAAACATATGTGAGTTATTGTCACATATAAGAAGCTTTCAATAAAAGTTAACCAGTATCAATAATAGTAGTAACATATCAATGGACTTTGAAAAAATTTTTTTCATATAAAGTCTTCTCAGTTCTTTTTAATCTCATAACTTTCTGATTAAAAGTCAATAATTTTTTTTTAATTTTGGAGAATATAGAAGAGGTTATTGAACAAAATCTTGAAATTCATGCTTAATCCAATTACCAAGAGACATATATTCTTAATTTTCACTTTTCTGAATATCCATTCAATATTTAAGTTACATGATAGTATATATATTACATTATATATGTGTGTATGTATTCAAAATGTAAGTTATAATGTATATATTGTATCTTAGCATTGTCACCAAAATATACAATAAAAGTCTCCCATACTATAAAATAAGCATTTGTACCATCAATTATAATTATTCCATTCAATGCCTGTACCATAATTTATTTACATATTCACTTATTACTTTTACCAGATGTTTAAGGTTGTACCTTTTTCTTTTTCTAATATTAAAATAGCATTATAATGACCTTCCTTGCAAAAACTGTGTGCATACTTATGGCTGCATACTTATGAACTCAGAAACAAAAATTGTTGGAATAAAGGGCATGCACATTTTTAAAGGCTTTTGGAACATATTTTCAAATTAGCCTGCAAAAGATTTTACCAATATCCACTCCCACAGGCAGTGGAGCAGCAAGTGCAAAGTGTGGGGGTTGAGGGGTTGGGGAGTGAGGGGGAAAGGAGGAGAAAGGGCAGTGTGAGTGGAAACTGGGAACCCGGACCACACAGGGCTTGGAGGGGATGGCGAGGGCTTTGATGTTCATCATCAGTGAAGTGGGCAGCAAAGAAGGGTTGGAGGCAGTCATCTGATTAAGTTTAAGAAGAGCTGAGAGCAGAAGCTGGAAGAACTGGAAGGAGACTGTGCAACAGAGACCCTGCCCAGCTAGAGAGGGCTAGGCAGGTAGTGAGAAGGGAGGGGGAGAGATCAAATCCTGGATACAAAACAACAGTAATGACAACAGGCTTTGTTGAATGCAAGAAAAAATAATTGTTAAGAATGACTGGAAGGTCTTTGGCCTGAGAAAATGGGAGGAAAGATGTCATTTCCTGAGTTGGGTAGAACAGGTTAACCAGAGGACAGATCAGCCATTCGCTTCGGCCAAGTTCAGTTTGAGATGTCTTTTGGATACTAAGTAAGCAGCTGCACAGATGGGAATGGGATTCCACAGGTATAAGTCTGACCAGGTCTTCAATTGTTTTTTGATTCACGATCATTATTTTTTCTAAAGGGCTAGTTTTCTAAAATATAGTTTATTTCTTTTTTATTAATATAGATTCATACATATTCTTTGTATAAGTAGTTAGATCTTCTTATATTATAAGGTTGTAGCTTTCTTTCCTATCTGAAAAGAAAACCTTTAGGCAAGTTAAATTTGACAGAGTTTAATTGAGCAAATACCAATTCACAAATCAGGCAGCCTCGAACCAGAATCAGTTCATAGCAACTCTGGGCTGCCATACGGTTGGAGAGCATTTATAAACAGAAAATGGAAATGAGGTTCAGAAATAGCGGGATTGGCTGCAGCTTGACATTTGCCTTATTTGAATAAGTTTGAACAGTTGGCCACTCGTGATTGGTTGAAGTTTGGCTGCTGTGATTGGCTGAGACTAGACTACTTTTTTATAAGAGTAGGTTATAGTCTGTTCACATGTTTAGTTAGTTTATATTTCACTATGATGGAGAAACCTTTATGCCAAACTTAAAATATGCAGGAGGCAGCTTCAGGCTAACTTTGGTTTAACAATTTCCCCCTTTTGAGGGGGAAATTGAGAGGTTGACCAAAATTGAGAGGTTGACCAAAACTTTAGTCATTAATGTCACTCTGTCACCATCATAAATATACTTATTTGGTCTCAAATCCTGCTGGGAAATAGTAGGACACTGGGTTTTGTAAGGTAGGAACAAGGACTTTGCATTACTTTTTGTATGGGTTAGAGCAGGTAGGACCGTGTTATGCTAGAATCTCCTGTTTTAAGGACAGAAAAAAAAACCTGGTCTATTTTGGGATCTATCTTCTTCCTTAGGGTTTCAGTTTGATTATGGAGCATTTAGCATGAGTGACTCCATTTAGGCTTGATCTGGTCTGTTGCAGACTGGTGTATGAGCTCAGTACAAAACAATGACCTTCCATAATTTTGTTGAATAGTTCTCCTGTTTTGGTCAGGTTCTCACTTGGGTGAGAGTGTGACTAAAACTTTGGGCTTCCGTGCTACTCTCAGTTACCATCACTGTGGGTTTCCAGTCTCAGTATATCATTCATAGGTTACAGTGTCCTTACAATCATGCATTTCTTTGAGTTTTTGTCAGTTCGACCATTTGACATTTTATTGATGGCTGCATGCAAACATTTAAAATTTTCAAGAGAATACAGTGTACCATGGAGACTACCATTATGACCGCAGGAGGATAATACCAAGAGTTTGAAGTATGCTCCTTAGCCCTTGAACCAAACTCACTAAAATCAAATAGATCAAAGAATGATCCAGATAAAGAGTCAACTTGTTTCAGCCAAGCAGCTGGTTTGTTAATCCCCTGCAACTGAATCTCTGTAATACCGTATTCATTCGCGTGAAACAAGAAGTATCAGCAACCACACGGATTCTTTCCTGTTCAGTCAGTAGGCAATCTAGAGTAATTCTATTATCTAGTACAACATTAGCAAGGGAGTTTAAAGAAGTCAGTTGTGAAACCATAGCTTTTGCAGTAGAATCTGCTATAGAGTCTATTGATGAGGGATAAAGTTCTAATCGTCACCTCATTTACTCCGAAACATGGAAAAAAGGACCTAACAATAATGTACATCCAGAAAAGTAAAGGCTCCCAGGAGTGTTCTCTTTAACCTATGATGTGGGTGAGGAGGAATGGGCCAATGTTGTGTTTCTGACTATGGAGCAATAAAGTTCCCATTAAAAATCCTAGCCCACATTGGACCTTCATCTTCTATCCGTCGAGGCATAAGGTTGTCTAAAAGGCCACCTGGGAAATCCTCCAGAAATTAAAGTATACTTCATGGGTGCACACAAGGCCCCTTTTCTAGTTCTATTGTTCATAGAAGGATAAGCGAGGGACTCATTGAGAGGTAAGAGTTGCATGATAGCAGAGAAGTCGTGATCTGTGATCTTTGGAAAGCTGTCCATGTGTAGGATGCCATCCGCTTCTGGGGAGAAATTTCCCTAAGTTAGCTTTACCTGAAGGTTTCCAATGAGTATACACTTCAAGAGTCTGAAGGGGCTCTTCTGAATTGTAATATTATGGACCCAAGGTTTGGGCTCCCAAAGTTCTGCTGCAGTATGGGTTGCAAGGAAAACCTTTCTCTGATGTCATTTTCAGAAGACAAAATCTCTGTTCTAGATCATGAAGGGTTTAATTGTCCTCAGTTGATGGATCATGAAAAGCTTCCTTTACCTCGTGAAAATATACTTTGGCATAACGCATTAAAGGTTTGCAGCATTTAGTCATATCAGAGAGTAGGAGCAGAAGATGCATACCATTATTAGGGACATAGGTCTTCCAGTGACTTTCATATGGGGTCGACTTATGTTTTACACTGGAAGTGGATCCGATTGTGGTCAATCTGCAATATCTTTGACCAAGGCAATTCAAGCTATTCAGTTAGCTTTGCCTAATGCTATTATATCTGAAATCTTATTTAATCATTTTACAACTTATCTAGTGAAACAAGTACCATTATTACTGGAGATTTATACAGGAATGCCCCATGAAAGAAACACATTTCCTAACAACCTTTTAGCTATTTTTATGGCATCAGCCTTCTTGCATAGGGAAGCTTCTCTACAACCAGAAAACATGCATTGAAAATAAAAATTGAATTAAATTCCTCTATAAATATTAAATGGTCCATCTGGTAGCAGAGATGTACCTGAAGTTTTTATTGTCTTTCCAGGATTATGCATTTGACAAACAAAACATTGTTTATAAACCATTTTAGCAGTTTTGAACAGTCACTACATCAATATATATTTTTGGATACAATTTGATCAGTTTATCTCTTCCATGATGAGTCATGGACCACAGAGCTTTTAATAATGGAAACATTAAGCTCTCAGGAAGGACCAAGCAGCTGTCCAGGCTCTCCATGAGTCCACGCTTAACATTGGATTTATATCCTTTGAAATACCAGTTTTGTTTCTCCCATTCAGGTGCATAGCACTGTTTATTAAATGGTTCATCACAGGTAATTTGACTCACACCATGGAGTTTATTCAAATTGCTTATCTTAATGATTTCATTATTGACTGAGTTAAGGTGAAAATCTAGCAGAATATTTCTTTGGTATTCAATTAAATCTTGTCCTGCTTGGGTTAGCAGTTTCATAAACCACTCAGTCTCTTCATTACAGTCCTGGGAATTCTTACCCAGCCTAAATGATATGATTCTAAAGTTATCAGAAACCTGTATTCAGGAGTGCTTGTCAGCGACTTTTCCATCCTTTCCATGAACCTCCTTGAAGACACTCTAGGATTTTACTTGCTTGTAAACAGCTTTCAGAAAATGCATCAGAGTTAAGCAATTAACTGTGGAAACAACTTAAAATGGTCATGGTTAAAGACACAATTGAATTTGGTTGTTTTTGTGGCCTACAATAATTTAATATAATAACCATACTTATAACTGATAACATACCAAGACATAACAGAATTTTAGGATGCTCATACAATTTTGGAACATATATTAATAACACATTCATAAAACTGTAACTTGAAGAAGGTTAAATGTCACTTCTTATTTAACAATGCTTGCCATGTAATTTAACATACCAAATAAGCCTGTGTGTTATCTGTCTTTTGGATGCTGCAGGGGCCCTCTGTAACATCCCAAAGTTACTCTGAGGTCGAAAGACTTAATTTCTAATTTGAAATTTGATTTTGAGAAGTCTGTCAAATATGTCAAAGGTTTAAAACACTTAAAATTGGGTCACAGGTCACTGTAAAATAATAGTCGTTCATTTAGCCAAAGTGATAATTAAAAGATTTTAAAAAACAAAAACCTTTATTCTTTGATAAAGAGGAGATTCAGTTTTCCAAAGACTCAAAAGACCTAATAAATAAAGGCATCATGAGATAGAATCTACCTCTCCTCCCCATGCTCCTTTTTTTGTTGTTGCAGTTTACGCAAAAGATGAACAAAAAGATTTTACTGTCTCTTATTAATATGATATGAAATTCTTGTTCAAAAAAGAAGAGAAATTTTACTTTTGTATTC
>NW_012134858.1:457474-468778 GCF_000956105.1 Propithecus coquereli
AAAACAAAAACTTTTATTCTTTGATAGAGAGGAGATTCAGTTTTCCAAAGACTCAAAAGACCTAATAAAGGCATCATGAGACAGAATCTGCCTCTCCTCCCCACGCTCCTTTTTTTGTTGTTGTTGCAGTTTACCCAAAAAATGAACAAAAAGATTTTACTGTCTCTTATTAATATGATATGAAATTCTTGTTCAAAAAAGAAGAGAAATTTTACTTTTGTATTAGTGTATTATCGATACTAAAGCTAATTTTAATGAAAACCTTATAAACAAATACATCCAATCTCATTGATCTTTCACCACACAAGATTCCATTAACCTTTTATAAGTTCTTACAAATGTTTTCTATTATCTTTCTTTTCCCAACTTTCTACATTCATTTAGCTTTATCTATATATTTTTTTATTTCTTCAATTTGAAATAACCTTTAAATAACTTCTAAATTAGACAATTTTTTCTCAACATACACATTTTTATTCTTTTACACCTTTTCTCACCAAGAACATATCTTGCTTTTCTTTACATATTCTGTATACAGAACTGTTTCTCTTATGTCTACTAGTTTTAGTTACTTAGATTACCTATGATTTTAACTTTTCATAACTCAAATTTCTAGGGAAAACCAAGGAAGTAATTTTGAACTGTTTTATATGAATATTTATAACTGAAAATTATGTCTTTAAAAAAAGTTTCCTCGATTCTTTTTGTTTATTAACAAATCTAAATATATGTAGCTTTTCTATACCATATAAAAATGAGTCCAAAGTATATAAACTTAAACTTATGATTAACAATGAATGTTTCAGTATTTTAACCTACTTAGAAATGACTCAGATATTTTATGATTATTTATTACTCAATTTAGTGGAATCTGAGTTTAAGATTTTAAATTACTGAAAAGTACTTTGAAGCTATGACACAGGTACCCTCCCTAATATCTTCCCCAGGCGCCTTGGGTCCCAAGTACCACATGGCACCCAGGACAGCTATGAAAGGCAGAGCCCTCCTGGTTCCTGAATTTACAGACCAGGTGTAGAGCTCAGGATGGAGGACGGAGCTGTGAAGAAGATGACTGGAGGATCTGACTGTTGTCAGCATGGCCAGGGTGCAAAGCTGGGCCCGGAAGGATAGGGTGATATTGGGCTTGGATCTCTCTTGCAGCTGGTGGTCCAGGTGCTGAGGATATGTCCCCAGAACTCACCATAATCTCACACCTCAGCCCAAATCTAGAGGCTCAAAACCAAAGACAAGCTCACGGTAAGATGTGTGCAAGGCTTCCAGGGAGCCCAGCAGCCAGTCCTTACAGTTTTAACTCACAGACAAACAAAACCAGTATCAAAAATATTACAAAAGCAACAGTTTTGTGACCTTAAACATGTAATGGAGACAGCAAAAACCCATCTAAGCAGTAGACCCAGGCAAAAAGGTCTGAATTATATTTAACAGCCAATTCTAAAACCATTTGTATTTTATTTTACCAACGATTTTAAAACCAGCTGTATTTACAAAATATTATCACACACACATAAAACATATATCTGTATAGACATACAGATACACAGATGATCTTAGCTTTCCTAAAGAATTCTTGTTTGCCAGCATTCAAATAGATTTTCTCTTCCCTATTAAGACTATCAGTCTTCCAATTACCTGTTTTGCTGCTCTATGCAAGTGTTAATTAGGCAACCCTAAATTTGCATTTCTAAAGGGATGACTTTTAGGTGAAACAAGGTGGAAAATTTATATCTCAAATGCATAGAGCTGACACTTCAGGCCTAAATATTGTACTATCATTTGCCAAAATCAAGAAATAAGGGTGTAGGTAAAGGCCCAGTTAAGACAAGGTGGCAAGGAAAACTACCTTAAACAAAGGTAAGACTTGTTATGTAAGTTTAAACCAATGGTAAGAGTGACTAGTGACTCAATCCTCCCTTTCTTCCTGGTACAAAGAGGCAGACACCCCTCAAAATAGAGATTTCCTTTAGAGCACAAAAAGGTAGCAAATAGCCCGCTACATGCCAAAGAGTTGTCTTGGAGACTGATTTAGTTCAATGGGTTGTCTTTTTAGCTCAGCCACTGTCTCTCAGCTAAAATTACCAAGCTCAGGGTGGAGCCCATTGAAGAATGGGGCAAGGAAAACATTCTCTATGTCTAGACTCAGCATGGATATCTCTGAAAAAGAAGAAGGATCACTTTACCTGAAGGCCTACCTTTCATGAACTTTATCCAGCTTTATTTTCACCTTCAGGGCAGGATAGGAGCTAAGCCAAAAGGTTAGGGGATTTGATTTTTCTTATCAATTAGTTGCTTAAGCTTTTCATTTGCTTTTCATAGAGAGTCTTCTAACAGAGGCAATAAAAATATTGAAATCTTTTTAGAATGTCTGCACATCAATAGGCATCCCTGGATGGGCCTAATTCTGGAGCCCTGATTTTTAAATGCACTTTTTAAAGTGCAGTATTGTTCGTGTGGAGCATTCCACTATCATTTTAAGTGATCTTTAGTAAGATTTTGCCATTATTGTGTTTGCTGTTTCTGGGGCCTGATGTCTACACACGTATAGGAGCTGTAGCAGCAACATGGAGAACTCAGTTCTTCAGAAATTAAGGATCTCATTTTTATGTTCAATCTTGGCTTTGGCGCTTAGATCCCCTTGATCAACTTAGCCAATGACTTTCCCTACTTAAGCGTGCAACGAAAAGAAGCAAGGTGGAGAGAACACAAAAATTCTTGCAAATTTCTGAAAGCCAAAGATTACACCCCCCGTGGTATTGCCACTTACTGTTAGTTTCTCTCTGACCCAGTCAAACATCTAGGACCTCTAACTGGATCCAAGCCAGTTAATTATTAGATCTAATCCCATCTTGGACCCAGTCCAGTTTCTGTCATGACTTCCAAACACAGTACAAACCAAAAATTTACTCACACCAACTCGGACACTTCAAAACACAAATCCATGGAGCTTTGGCTTCTGGAAGGGAGAACTTACATATAGTCCCCAGTTGTTGTGAGAGAGCAGTGGACACAGTGGGCCCAGTGGACACCTCCTTTGGTCACCTGATGCTCCCAGGGGTCGCTGGAAGCTCTAATCCAGATCTCAATTCTGATACCATCTGTTAAAAGAAAAACTTTAGACAGATTAAATGTAACAGAGTGTAATTGAGCAAAGAACCGTTCATGAATCAGGCAGCCCCTTGAACCAGAATTGGTTCGGAGCAACTCTGGCACTGCCATGTGGTTAGAGAGGATTTATGAACAGAAAATGGAAGCGAGTTGCAGAAATAGTCAGATTGGTCACAAGTCAGCATTTGCCTTATTTGAACATGGTTGGAACAGTTGGCTGTCTGTGATTGGTTGAAATATGGCTGCAGTGATTGGCTGAGACTCAGTTATTCCTTGTAGCGATAAGTTATAGTCTGTTTACACTTTAGTTAGATTACAGCTCATTATGTACTGAGAAACCCGGAGGCTGAATTTAAAATAGGTAGGGAGGCAGCTTTAGACCAAACTAATTTAATGCCTACTTTTTTCTTGATTAAGCTAGTTAACAAGTGTATGTGTTCTTACTTGTTTTCATAAGTAGGTCTGCATATCATGTAATTTTTCTCATTTTCTGTTTACAAATTTTCTAATTTTTGCTTTATATTTATTGATTTTTTAGTCTGTTTCCTTGTGTTCTCTTATTCTTCTGCTAACTTTTAACTTCGAATATTTAGGTTAATTTATTTTCATTACTTTTGTTCACCAATGAGATTAAGGCTGTGACTTTGTGCCCAGTAAAAGTTCTGGCAAGAACTCAGGCATTTTTTTTATGCATATGGTTCTTAGTTTTGTATTTTGTAGTTGTATCCTTTGTAGATGTATCCTTTGACTGGGCATTTATTTAAGATATTTTGTTTGTTCTTTACAAATGTACAAGTTGTTTGAGTTTCATGCTATAGTTTTTTTTATTAATTCTTCTTTCTCTTGAGCAATAATATGTAGGCAATAAAAATTCTACCTATTTCAATGCTAAGTTTTGTAGATTTGGGATATATCTTTAGAAGAAGATATATTAGCTGATAGGGGATCAGACATAGTGCTACCCATTATATCAACCTCATTAATTTAACCTGAAATTAAATGAGCTTCCATTTTTGGTTCAAATGGCAATTGTTAAAATCTACCAGGTATAATTAAAGCTCTTTAGCCTCACTCTCTCCTGTGTTTTCATGTTTGTCCTTCCAATGCTGACAACTCAGGGATCTTATTACTCTGATTCCTTTCTCAACGTCAGGATGTTTCCTCCTCATTTTATTGCCCAAGAAGCATGAACTTAAAACGTTTCGCTGGCAAATATCAGCACTTAGCAATGCGACAGTGAATCAAACTTAAAAAAATCTAAAACTTACTCTTGGATTTTCTTCTTCCGAGGAAGTTTTGTCCCTGCTTCTCTTCCATGCCTGGAAGCTCCACTGGGCTTCAGTTAGCTGTGCATTGATCATGCTCCCCACTCTTCAGACACCTTGAGCTCCAGTCCTCTAACTGGGACTCCTATGACCTGGGTCTTCCTCTCATATTGGTAGCTTAATGAAACACCCATGAGATCAGCACAGCAGTGTTATAGAGCGAGCACTGTTAGGATTCCTGTTTGCTACATCCCTGGGTCTCTGTATTTCAGGAGGTAGAGAGTAAGAGTGGTTTTGTCATTTTTATTGGAATAGAGAGATTAGGATTTTTGAAACCTCTGTAGAAGTCATCATTTAACCTTGAAGTCCTGCACATTTTAGTAATGAGACACAGGGATTAAAAAGAGATGATAATTCTAGAATATTATGGAAGAGGGCAACATGTGGGATGAAGGAGAAGGGAAAAACCAAGCTGTATCTTTGAACTAGAAATTAGATTAAATAAGATAAAGTAAGGCTACATGGAAAGGAGGTATTTTAATGTTTTTTATCACTCATTATTTCTTTTTCTTTGAATAATCATTTATTGATTTCTATATATGCCAGACATTGTGCTATGAGATTTGAGGTAATTAAAAATAAAAATATAAAATTTTGGTTGAATAAAATAATTGATCTATGCATAGTAAGTGCTCCAATGACTATTTTTATTGTAATTATTGTTATTAGGGTTATGGATATTCTCAGAAGAAATTAATTTCAGCCTAAGGTAAAAGGGTGGGAGAGAAGGAATCAGGAAGTCTTCGCGGAAGAGGTATACTTTGGTTTGTACTTCTGAGGAATAGCACCTTGTCTGTCCTTCACACCTAGTCCATTTGCATTGAGTAGAACCATCTGTGGCTTCTCTCACTGGTCTGTTGAGCAGACCCTGTCCCAGGGGGTGTTTTGCTGCCTTCGTGTCACTAAGGTGGGAATTCTTCTGATTTGACCTAATCTAATGGTAATTTATTCCTTAAAATGAAAGGTGAGCGAATGAGACCCCAATCAACAGTCAACAATAAAGACCACTCCTGCCCTGCATTTTAAATAGACACATTTTAATGGAGCGAAATTAAGAATATTCAGGTGGTATTTTAAAATAAATGAAAACCCAATCAAATAAGGATTATATCCAAGCGAAAACATCATGCATCATGGTCTTTTATAGGCAGTTAGTGACTAGCTGGAGGAGACTGAAGGCATCACACACCATATGGCGAGATAAATATGGCTTACTTTTGAAATTGCATTTGTGTCACACAATTAAACATTAAAACTCTGCACTCCTAAAGATTCAGCTGCAAAACTTGAAGTTTTTGCAAGTTTCATTGTAACCACTTCAGAGATTTTTGGAGACATGAAATCTATCATTAGAAGCAGAATATCTAAGTCACGCGATTCCAGGAAACTATTTTTAAAAAGGTGTAAAAAAATAACAACTTGCACTTCAATCTACACAGCAGTTCAAATAATAATCAATACTCGATCCTTTCCCACTGAGCAGAAGGCATCCATGATTATGTCTGCTTGGAGCCCAGCAAATGGAAGAAGAGCTTAGAGAACTGGCTTTTCCCAGGAGGGAGTCAAATAGAGCTGAATTGCTGCGAGTCTGACCCTCGTATTCAGAGCATTTGAGGAGTTTCAGCAAAATTGAGGTCAAGCCGGTGTGTTTTGACATCATTTTGCTGCAGAAGCAAAACCAAGATTGACTTAATCAGGGCAAGGAATCTGGCTTAGGATAGAAATCATAACAAACTTCCAGCCCAAATAGAAAAATTGGCATTTGGTTTCTACACCCTACCCTGATTGAATCTGGAAAAGAAAAATCAAATAATAATTTTTTTTCTCATTTTAAGAAAAAATACTCTCGTGCATGTCTTTGTCTCATATCTAAGAATTGAAGGTGTCTGAAGGCCATAAGGAACACCACTGAATCAATAGTGCACATCAGAAGCCTGGAGAAAAGCTCAAAGACATTGCGGCTTGGACCTGCTGTTCCCACCACTCTCTGTAAATGCCCACAGTGAAGCTCCTACGTCAGAGGACTGTTCTGAAGATTAAATGAGTTAATATGTAAATAAGGCTCTTATAACAGTGTCTAGAACATAATAAGCAATATATGTGTTTATCGTCTTTTTTTATAATTATCATTATTATAATGATTTTTTTTGGTAGACTGGAGATATCATCCAGAGTCTAGGATAATGGGGCAATTCAAATAACATTTAATAATACCTCTCATTTGATGAGCATTTAATATGTGCCAAGGGCTTTATGTAAAGTATCTTACTTAATTTTCACAAGAATCCTATGTGGTGAGTATTGTGTTAACCCAATTTTATAGTTGGAAAATCCGAGGCTTAGAAAGATTAAATAAATTGCTCAGGAGATCAAACAGCTGAAAAGTGGCTGCATCGGCATATTCTCCAGGCAATTTGGTTGAAGCAGCTGCTCCTAATAACGAACTTAAAAGTCCAAAACAAATGAACAAACCAAAGCAGGATATATAATGGTCAAAGTAAAAACATAAATTAAGTGTGATCTAAATATGTTATACTTTTGTGTAGCATACCAAACACAAAGTCATGTATGCCACCTACACAACAAATGTACAAATATGACAAATACATGCCTAGGATACGAAGAGTTCAACATTTATTTGGGAATAAAATAGCAAGCAACAATACTGACAAGACCTCAGAGAATCTTTTTGTTCTTTAAGATTTAAGTACTTATGTCGAAAGCCTGGAGCGAATAAGCCCCTCAGCTGTTCTTTTCCATAGTGGGTGTCTATGTGTAATCTCATACTTTGAGACTTACAAAGAAAAGGGTCAGGGATCCTTTGAGATTTTAAGATAAATTCACATGGATACCAAGTAATGTTCTCCACTCATAGGATGAGGGACAAGTACATACTGGTTGAAATTTCTTACTGAGACTACTGAGACTACTGCTGATGTGACAGACCCCAAGTAACCACAGACTGGCAATTACAGGGTTGTTTTCCTTTTTTTTTTTTTTTTTTCTTCCTTCAAGTCATTTAGTAAGAATGGCAATTTAGTTCTCATGATCTCTTGAGAGCTTACACAAGAATACTTCATGCTGAAACTTCAGGCTACACCTTGTTCCTTACTATCTCTTATCTACAGCATGGCAGAATGAGCCTCCTAAGTAGCATGCACTTCCTTCTTAGATACCAAAACATTTCCAATGCTATTAATAATATTACTAGCTTGACTTAGAAAGCAAAGCTACACACTTTCCTTCTAAATTATAGCCATCTGTAGCTCACATAGAAGTCTCACTTGACCCTGCATATGTTGTATTATTTGCAGACACAAAAGAACTCACCACGTTTTTTCACCTCTAGCCATATCTTGCATTTGGACCTGCGATGTTTAAAAATCTTATCTCTGGTGTGTCGTGTTTTCTATGGACTTTGAGTGGGCCCAATGAACATGTGTTGTTCTCATAAACATTCCTTTCTATGGGTAATCTCTCTTCCTGGTTGCTTTAGCCCAGTGCCCAACCTGTCCCACCCCACTAAAGCCCCTCCCCCAGCACTCCTATGCTGCTAACATCCTTGTGTGAGTTTTACCTCCACAAACACACGTAAGGCACAGCCATCACAAGAGATCAGAGACAAAGGAATCTGTGGTGGCAAGAAGAATTAAAACCCATACAAGAAAAATGGTGCTTGAAAGAAAAATGGGGAGGGGTTCCACAATTCAGGATCTCCAAGGCTCTTGAATCTCACTACTGATCATGTGGGCCTAGAAAAAAGATTCGACTCTTTTAGACCACAGCAGCATAATTCTACTTTTACTTAAAAGGCAGCAATTTTGACATGGATTGGAGTGCTCTGGAAAAAATTAATGTAAAAAGCTGGGCTTACATTAGAGCTACCCAGAAGGACTTTAGGCAGAAATGATGAAAAAAATTCCAGACACAAGTGTTGAAAAATGGAAAGAGATTACTCCAGTGCTGGCCCAGCAGTCATGTCAAAGACTAGAACCATGATCCAATGTTTAAAAGACATAGCCTGCTGAGTGAAGGAATCATTTCCTTTTCAGGATTGTGTAAATGGTACTGCCTACCCTCAATTCTGCACTCCTTGCACCCATAGGGCATCCCCCATGTAAAATACTGAGAACCCCAAACTCTGGTCCTTGACTGGTCAAGGCAAGAAGTACTTCTGGGCAAGAAGTAAAGTTTGGGAGGTTTCTGTAAAACCTGACACCTTGTACATTTTTAACTGTAAAAAGACAGAAAATCTCTTACTAAGTTTATGAATTCTAGAGATCCTTCCATCCTTCCCACTTCTTGAGTTTAAAGCCACAGAGACAGAATAAGATAAGAGTTCTATCCCAAAGATGCCCTCTGAGTTCAGCCATCATAGTGCAGCTTCCTGAATCTCTTCAATTCAAATCTCCAGTGCACCATTACTAAATTCTCAAGGGTTTAAAGACATGTTACTTTTTACTTGTAAATGATACCTCCTTAGATAAGCTTTATTGGCTGACAGAGGGAAAGTGTTATTTAGAATCATAGACTTGCCCACAGTCAAAATAAGACGGGACTTTATGAAACTGTACTTAAAAGTATAGTTCATGGTTATCTATACCAGAATTCACAGAGAAGAAAATGAATATTACTGGGTTCTTGGGTTCCACTCAAAAACTGAACAAAAATCTCTAAAACAATTCTGGCCATCTTTATTTGAAAATGTTCCCCATTAACACTTAATAGTAAAAGTCATCAAACCACTATTATAAGTCATCTCATAACTACATATGATATCTGAGCATACATGTACAAACACATGTACATATGTAAGTATATGAATGTATATATATTTTCCTGTCATAGTTTAAGCAGATATAAACAATGCCACATTTTAAAAATTATGGCTACAAATCTTTCCGTGTTATGTATTTTAATGTGCTCTGCATTAGAATACTCTTATGGTTTTCTAAGTTATTCCTAATACCCCAGATCCTAATCTTGAACTGAGAGTCCAGGAGACGTGATTTCTATTGCCAGCTTTACCACTCACTTCTTGAATGATACCAGATCTCAATGTCCTCATTCTAAATGAGGGACTGGCCATCTTGAGAACCATTTCAGTTCCAAAATTAAATAACTGTATCGAGCATTGTTTGAAATCTGGGGAACTATATGGTTAAGTGACAGATTGTAAGACAAATGGCAGCCATCCACTCATGTGCTCTCACCAGAACACTAACGAAAAATTGCAATCTCATCTGCCTAATTAATTCTCTAATTTCATTAAAAATTACATTTGATTAGATTTGCAAAGGGCACTGACACAGGCCTTACCAATGGGCCCTAAATGTGTGGTCTCCAAATGCCAGAAAGGAAAAAATTCCCTTATACTGAAATCAGAGTTTCCCCAAACAGAGAATTTTAATGCTTACGTGGTTGATTTTGACTCCAGAAAAATATATTCAATTTGAATATATAGACAATGCAAATATCAAGTGGTGGAAAGACAATTTAATTCTAATCCGATGCAATAGTCGGGGAAGGTAAGTGATTGAGAATGACAGCTAAACCAAAATTGTGTAATGATTTGTTCTTCTATAAAGCTGAGGAGTCCTTAAGAGTTGCATAGGCACACTGAAGAAGTCCATTAGGCTACCGCAAAGGAAATGTATTAAGATAGAATTCTACTAAGATGGTTTATGTGGATGCTTAGGAAATTTGAATTATTCCTCATGGTTGTTGCTCTCAGCAAGTCAATAAATTGTAATGAAGACATATACTTGAACTCTAATACATTTTTCCATCTCATATTCATGTTTGACCACAGATTTTCATTTTTTATATGTGCTAAATTAAGGGTGAGAATGGAATGAAACATCGTATATTGGACACAGGAGTCAGAAACACAACGGAAAAGTCATACCAAGAGCGCCAGGCATTTTGTGGTGGTAACAGGAGCACGTGAACCAAGGCCACATTTGGAACGTGAGTCACAGGAATGTGCAAGCTCACATTTGTTGTTCAAGAATGCAGATGCGTATTGCTGAAGACATTTTGGCTTTGAAAAATGGGAACAAGAAGCAGTGGCAGAAATATTCATGAGATATAAGGTGCTCTTACATTCATGGTATACTTTTCTGTAGATGGTGATGGATTTAAGGTGTGTTTGAACACACAGGCTAGTCAGATGTGCAACCACGAGATGCAGGGAAAGATTGGATTTCATGAAACTAACTCAATTTGGGGCTCTGGTTACATTTGCTCAGCACTTGGTAGCTGCCTCAGCATAAAACCAGCTGGCAGCTGTTTTTTGCTTAGTTTTGTTTTATAAGGTTTTGTTATTTATTGTCCAAATGCTCCTCATGAATTTCCAGAAGCAAAAAAAGTTCAGACCAGTGATGATGGAGGTGGTTTGTTTGGATCGATGAGAAATGCTACCTTGATGTAAGTTCCCTGTTATTCTCCCACAGAGTCTCTTCCAAGTGATAGAACTGAAAGTCTTCCCCTGATCGCCCCTCCCTTTGGAGAAGTTCAGTGAGCAACTCAGACTTGACATGGCCAGAAAGACAACATATCCTCATGCTTTATGTCCTAAACCCAAACTTCCCATCTGTGTTCACAGGCTTGTCAGCTCAGAATGTGATAGCAGCATCACTGTTCTCTCCCAGGCAAAGAAAATACTGACCTTTTCTGTAAGAGACATTCCAAAACCACACAGGAGTCCTCATTGGAATTTTTGTCCCTTAGGTGATTAAAAAAAAAAAATTGGAATTTCAAGTGGAGCAGAGCAATTGAATTCAAACCAGATCTAACTGGCAAAAGGTATTTTAGGCAAAGCAACAGTTTGAAATTCTTTCTCTAAAACTCTTTA
>NW_012134858.1:469243-471416 GCF_000956105.1 Propithecus coquereli
GATAAGCACTATGTGTTTTTGCTGAGCTGCACACTGGAGTCCAGGATTTAGAACAGCAAATGCAAATTAAACAAAAACATTAACGTTATTGCTTTTCATATGAACGAATCCAAAGGCAGAATGAACTTATTCAGATGTATTCATTAAATATGACCCACACACTAGGAGAGGTATCATGGGGTTGACAGGGGAGGACCCTATAGTCCCTTTCCCCAAGAAGCTCAGAGACTATCTTAAGAAGCACACATCCATAAATAATTGCAATGCAATGGTAATATATGCAAATTGAGTAATGAACAGGGAACAATAAGGGGAAAGCTCAAAGTACAATTAATCATCTGGAGAAGATACTGAGATACTAGAGAATGTTACACAGAAGAAAAAAATTGATTCGAATACTGAAAAATGGCCACGTATGATCCCAAAGTGTGTGTTTGTATTGGGGGCAGGGACGTGGAGGAATGAGGGCCTGTTCCTACTTGGAAACTGTGCTTGTCATTACTTGAGAATAGTGACAAACGGGAAGATGACTATGGGACAGGAGAACAGCTGCTTTGGATGCTTACATCTGGATTCAGAATTCTATTTTCTAGGGTAGAGGTACCAAACGTAGAGTTTTTTGGCTTGCAGATGACTTCCTCTTGTTCAGCAGCCTGTTTTTATATTCCCTGGATGCTCAGACCCTACTGCTTTCTATTGCATTGTCTAGCACTCTTCTTCTTTACATAACCAACTGAGCTGTCTGGCCCCCAAAGGCATTTTGAGTGCACAACCTTGTTTTGAGACATGGCGATCCATCAAACACTTTGAATCTAGAGCTACATGGTAAGAACTGGATTATTAAGAAGCACATTCTCAAACATGTGTAAATGCGTATTAAAACAAAGGGAGACAATTTAAGATTCCAGAAGATAGGCAATGTACCTGAGATAGAACAATGGCAAAAGAGATAGATTAAGAAAGAAAATCTGTGGTATGGTGGGCAAGATATGATGATTGATCAAATGTTAATAATTGTTACAGGAATAGGGAAATTGATCAAGTTTCAAATTCCAAATTCATGTGAACCCATGCAATAAAACAAAGTAACAAAAAAGCAGTAAATTAAAAAGAAATTCCATTGTCATTAGTTGTTGATAAAGGGTTAACTGGGCATGGTTAACGCAATTAAACAATCCAATATATTTGAAATTGGGCCATGGAGGCTGATAGGCAAAACATTGTTAAACCAGAAGTACCAATTAATTACTTTATTGGACCATTAAACATCTGGCTTGCCTTTGTAACTCAATAAACTTAAACAGTTCATTAAAAACCAATGAAACATGACAGAAAAAAATTAGAGGCTTTGTTTTCCTATTTCCTTTAGTTTACCTATGAATTAGAGGATTTTATTTCTTTTTAACTCCCACCTCCAAAAGCCTAATGGAAAGTCACAGACATTGTTGAGTGATGGGAAATTCCACTCCCAAAATCAAAATCAAAAATTTCAAGGCTATAACTCTTTAGTGATGACAAATTAACCAAGTTGCAGGAGTAAGTATACAAAAAAAAAATCTTTTTTACGATATACACCACTAGCTATGGTTTTTCTGGAATTTATTAACAACTCCAAAGTTGACACTTCTTGGCAACCATTCCTTTTTAGTTACTTCTTAACAACCACAAGTAGTAGGTCAGGGCATTGAATGAACAAGACTTTGAGTTCACATTTAAAAATATATATATATAAGCTAATGGTGTAAATAAATTACTAAAGTTCCACCATACTAATGATTGTAGCATTTCATTTATCATCATAGCTATGCCTACATAAAGAAATATGTCTATATCTAGTTCTACAAACCATAAAGATTGTTTTTAATTTTTGTTTCTCATTTATTTCATTTCAGAATATATTTTTATATCAGATTCTTGATGGTTGGATAGCATTTTATTCATTTATTATCAAACCAATCAACTTTTATTGTATATGCACACTATTGTTAATTTTTGCAATTACAAATCCACTTCAGTGAAAATTCTTGTCACACATCATTGTGGTCTTATACCATTACATTCTTTGGATGAATTCTGAGAAGTAAAATCTCTTGATTACTTATAGGTACCCAAGGCTTTTATGTATATTGCCAAAGTGGAAAGCATAACCTGAATAGAATTAATTAAATTAGTA
>NW_012134858.1:473601-477459 GCF_000956105.1 Propithecus coquereli
ATGGAGCAAAATCTTCACAACATTAGATTTGGCAGTGATTTCGTGGATATAAAACATCAAAGGCTCAGGCAACAAAAGAAAATATTGACAAATTGGACAATGAAAATTGAAAAATTGGGGAATCCAAAAGACTCTATCAACATGTTGAAAAGGCATCTTGTGAAATTGGAGAAAATGTCAGCTCTTTTGTCTTACAGAAAATCACCATTTCTGGGAAACAACTCAAAAGGTCGTGTAGTTAGTTCAGGGAGAGGATTATATAGAGGTCATTGAAATTTTTTCAATGGTGGGGTGATTACAACTTCCCCCTTCTTTTTAGTTCATTCCTTAGTCTTAGGGAATCAGGATGTTGCTCTATCGCGCTTCCTCCTGCTGAAATGGGACATAGTTGGGATGTGAGGAAGAACAAACATGTTGGGCCTATAATCAAAAGTTTTTAATTCATGTTGCTGAGTTGGTACCCTCTCCCCAACAATGAAGTAAAGTACAGCGAAAGAACTAGCCATCGCCATCTAGGATCCATCCCTCCTAGGAAATATTGGCCCAGTGTTTCCAGATGAAATCCTAAAATTCCTAGAATCATTTATGAAAGCAGTTTTAGGTCCAGCAGTGAGATAGGTTAGTGGAAGAGGCAATAGATTGAGAGGCCTTAACTAAAGCATTGTCTTGCCATGAAAATGAAAATCCCCAAAGGACAAGCTACACATACAGGGTATATATTTCAGACATCCCAGGGAACAGGGCTTGTGCCACAGTTACCTTTTGGCCAGTAACCCCAGCATACCCGGCTTTGCATTGTCCCTATTCATTCCATCATGCTGCTCCCATCAGTAGATAGCTCCTCACTGAGTTCTGACAGGGGCCAATCAGTCAAATCCTGGAGACTAGAATATTCTTGGTCAATAATCAAAATGTAATCATGGAATGGGGAACAGGAGTCCACAGGCAGCAAGGTGGCTGAGTTTAAGGTGGACACCAGCTTCAGAGTTACATTAGGATTATCTAACAAAATAACCTGATATTTACCTATCCTGCCATTCTCTGGTAACCAAAAGCTTCCCTTTCTTCTAGTAGGATTAATACATAATGCATGGTGTGAACAGTCACTAGTTTCCCAATGGTAAACTTTCCAGCTTCCTGTAAAATATCATAAATAGCAGCTATCGCTCTCAGACAAGTGGGCCATCCTTTCATTACCACATCCAATTGCTTAGAGAAATAAGGTAGAGGTTGACTACGATCCCGCCAAATTCGTATCGATGCACTGAGTCCAATTCCTTGCCTTTCTTGAGAACAAATCAAAAGGCTTATACAAGTTCAGGGGGCCCCATGTGGGGGCAGTCATCAATTTTTCTTTAATAGTCAAGAAAGTCCTGTGGCGTTCCCCAGTCCAAGCCAGTAGATCTTGTTGTTTCCTTTCTAAAGCTTCATGGAGGGGTTTTTCTATTAGCCTGAAGTTAGGAATTTAAACCTCACAAAACCTAGCCATATCCAAAAATCCTCCCAACTGCTTGTGGGTGGTAAGGACTGCTATTCCATTTACAGCCTCTCTCCAAAGGAGGTTCTGAGTTTCAAACCCCACGTAGTTGACAGTAGGGAGTGAGATCTGAGTTTTGTTGGAGGTGTTTTATATCCTTCGTTAGCTAGTAAATTTAATCTAATTTTTGGCATGTTACCTTGATTCAGCTTCACTCTCACTAGTTATCAGGGTATTGTCTACATACTGTAAAATCATTTCCTTATCTAAAATTATTTCCCTCAAATCTGGCCAGAATTTTCTGAAGATTGTTGAGGAGTTATTTTTTAAACCCCTGAAGGAGGATAGTCAAACAGTATTGGCATTTGGCTTTAGACATTATGTCTTCCCATCCAAAAGCAAATAGTACTTGGGATTTGGGGACAAGAGGAGTGCAAAAGAACACATCTTTTAAACCTATTTCTGAAAATCAGGCAGAACTTCCAGATAAAGTGATAAGAAGGGTGTAAGGATTAGGTACCATAGGAGGAATATCCTCCACTATTTGATGTATTGCCCTTAGATCTTGAACAAATTGGTATTTCTGGATTCCACACCCTTTTTTGTTTTTGACTAATAGAATGAGGGTATAATGAGGTATGTCCAATCTCCCTTCCCTTCATCGCCAGGAACTCAGTTTTAAGTTTTTCCTTGGGGTCTTCTTGGCCAAGAGGGTGTTCATTAGTCAGTGGGACAGATGACTAGGATTTTATTTTAGTTTACATTTTTCCCCTTTTGGCCACAATTTGCTGGAGGCAGCATCAATGGTCGAGCTTTTATTTTGTCCCATCACTGCCAGGGTGGGGTGGCTACCTGCCCCAGTTCCGTCCTGTCCCTCAGCGGGGCCCTGTGGCCAAAGGACTTAAAGTCAAAGGACTTATAGCCAATTAAATGTTCCAGGACAGGTGGGAATGGAGGTGGGCAGGCATTTATCAAACTTTAAAAAACCCCAAACATCAAAAGAAAGGTTATAAAATTAACTTATCTATAACCATCGAGCTACTGCCGGACTTGTAGTAATTTGCTATACAAAGCATAAGCATTTGTTAAAGCCATTCGAGCTAAGAATTTAGAGACTCATATCAGAATGAACAAACGACATTCTAAACAAAGGTTACAAGGCCTGCCTCGTTCTGACAATGACAAAAAATTGGAAACTAACAAATTATCTAGATTTTTCAGACATTTGTCAAAGATGTTAAAAAGCTCAAAACATTTGATCAAAACAGAATCACAGGTTATTGTAAAACAATAGCAATTTACTTCTCAAAATCCTAATAAGGACAACATAGAAATTATCTTGATAAAACATAAAATCTTTGTTTCTTAGGTCAAAAGATAAAGAAAAATCTTGTTTAGTGCAATTGTTTTCTTTGTATGGGATACTCGTTTAGACAACTTGGCAGTCAACCTTCATGAAAAGGGTACCTGAATTTATCAGTCATAAGAGGATTGTGTCTAGAATCACGAGTGAGCATTATATTATAAAGGAAACAAGAAACTAGAAAACTAATACCTTGAGGATGGGAATACACAACTCTTAGTAACAGGATAGGAAGATTATTTTGACCATATTGAACAATTCAGACATGTTAAAAGCTAGAAAAACATTGCTTTTCAGACCTCTAAGGTAAACATTTCAACATCAGACCTTTACAGCAGACTTAGAAACAGAAGCAGAAAAGAGGTATAGGAGCTGACAAAAAGGTTGAAGGAGAGGGTCATCATCTCAGGCCCTCTCAAGGGGAAGAAAAGCAGAAAGCAGTAAGACACAGCAAAAGTTGAACTTCTGAGATAGAGATCTGAGAAGTTTCAAAAGAAGCAGATTACAGAAAACCTCTTGCAAGTTTATTACATTTATCTCATTTGCCTAATTTATTTTAGCAGTTTACTTAACCAATTTGATGGCCTGTAAATATTAGAATCACAATCAATGTGATTAATTGAGCCCTCAACAAAGTCATTTAATGTCTAAACAAATGTATTATCTAAACATATTTTCATAAACAACATTGGGAGGAAAGAGAAGGAAAAGAGTTTTAAAACACAGACCAAGAAACGATCACAAAATAAAGTTTCTACTATTACTTTTAAATTTTTAAAAAAACTACCAAAATAACAAACATAAGTATTCTAGTAAGACTTGCTATTTTGAATAATGTAACATCTTTATGTTCTATAAATACAGTAGAAGTTTTAGAACACATCCTGCTTAAAGATGTTAACTAATTTGATCTTTCCAAAATACCAACCTCCAAAAATAAAATTTATTGACATGACATCACCTGACTATAGACTGAATAAACCTCTAACATCAATCTTTTGCATCTAATGTAATAGCA
>NW_012134858.1:488694-490526 GCF_000956105.1 Propithecus coquereli
GGAGTAGCTGACAGACAAAAGAACAATGGAATCTCAGAATAGCCCATAAATTCTCACTGGCTGGCATGACTGACCAATTCAAGATCAGTATTCAAACTAGGGGTGGTTTTGTCCCTTCCAATAGGGGCTTTGTACAAGGAGATTGTAGTAAGGACTGAAGAGGTTGGACTAGTCTATCCAATGTGAACTGTCAAAACCCACCTGCTAGAGCTCCCTCTAGGATCAGACCAGAGAACCCATACTGAGAAGACACTGTTAGGTGTGGTATTACAATTGAGCAACACAGGAAGAATACTGAAAAGTAAAGTGAAGGTCCAGGTAAAAATGGGGAAGGGAAATGAGTCTAGAAATTTCAGGAATCAATCCACTATAAGTTTGAAGGCTACAAGAAAAGAACAGAACATGAAGCTCTATGAAATTATTGTCAAAATCACACGGGGGTTTCAGTCTAGGTCTAGTTGCTCATTGCACAAAGATCCAATTATTCAGACAACAAGGAAATTCTCAGCTCCTTTGTTTCCTCCCCCTCAAAAAGTTTTTATTTATTTTGGGGTAATAGTTGTGTTAAGATATAATTAACATACCATACAATTCACTCATCCAAGTGAATGACTTTTAGGACATTCATAGAATTGTGCATCCACCACCACAGTCAATTTTAGAGCATTTTCATTATCCTGAAAAGAAAGCCCCAAACCCCCCAGCCATCACCCTTCAATCACTCCATCCCCTCCAACTCTATGCAACCATTAATCTACTTTTTGTCACCATACATTTACCTATTCTGTATATTTCCTATCAATGGAATAATACAATGTGTAGTCCTTTGTGACTGGCTTATTTCACTTAGCATATTTTCAAAATTAATCCATATTTTAATATCCATCAGAGCTTCAATTTCTTTTTTTTTTCACTTTTTTCATTTTGGTAAAATACACATAACATAAAATTTACTATCTTAACCATTTTTAGGTGTACATGTCAGTGATATTAAATAAAGTCTTAATATTGTGCAATCATCACCACCACCCATCTTCAGAATTCTTTTCATCTTATAAAACCAAAACCCCGTACTTGTTAAACAATAACTTCCCATTTCTCTTTCCGTCCAGCCCCTGGCAACCGTTATTTCACTTTCTGTCTCTAAGATTATGACTACTCTTAGTACCTCATATAAATGGAATCCTACACTATTTGTCCCTTTATGGCTGGTGCACTTCACTTAGCATAATACCCTCAAATGATCATCCATATTGTAGCATATGTCAAAATTTTATTTATTTTTAAAGCTGAATGATATTCCATCATATGTATATACTGTATTTTGCTTTTCCATTCATCTGTCAATGGGTTGCTTCTATATTTTAGCTATTGGAATAATGCTACTGAAGAACATGGGTGTACAATTATCTCTTCAAGACCCTGCTTTCAATTCTTTAGGGTTTATAATCAGAGCTAGAATTGCCAGATCATTTAGTAATTCTATTTTTAATTATTTGAGGAACCACCATACAGATTTCCAGAACAGCTGTACCACTTTACACTTCCATAAACAATGCACAAGGATTCCAATTTCTCTATATCCTCACCAACACTTGTTAGTTTTTTTTTTTTTACAGTAACCATCCTAATGAGTGTGAGGTGGTATCTCATTGTACGTTTGATTTAATTTCCTAAAGATTAGAGATGTTGACTACCTTTTGATGTGCTTCTTGGCCATTTATTTATCTTCTCTAGATAACTGTCTGTTTAACTTCTTTGCTCATTTTTTAAATCTGATTGTTTTTGTTGTTGAATTTTAAGTTTTCTATATATATTCTGAATATTAATAC
>NW_012134858.1:494695-496864 GCF_000956105.1 Propithecus coquereli
TTTGTTCATTTTGAAATAAATTACTACAGAAAAATTAACAGTTCAAGAATTCTTTTTAAGAATTTTGTAGACAAAAATCTTTGCTAGATCTTTTGTTGTATATTTGTACAACACAATGTACACATAACAGGCTAGCTTGTAACCGGTACTCAAAAAGAGTGACCAAAACCAAAATATCTTCATAAACCTTTGACTGTAAGTTTCTGTTTTTGTGCTATCATTTACTTAGAGTTTTCTTTATTCTAATTTACTCACATTTAAAAACCAGCTTGTTACCAAAGATTACCAAATTCACATGAATGTGAAAAGCATTTGGGATTATCTATTTAATTCACAAGAGCTGCTTTTATTTATAAGCCAAGTGTGATATCTTGTAGACATATAATACATGTACATACATAAAACACATGCAAACAGATACACACACACACAAAAAAAAATTTTCAATGGCTTTTATCTCAGAACTCTAGTCACGAGATCCTCTGAAGTTCCACATAACTCTGTATACATTATGTTTCTGTTCCTCTTTTCCTGCCAACAGTGGGTGTCCCTACATCTTGGCCAGGTTGCCCCGGTGGATGGAGATGTCTTTCAATCTCCTAGACTTAAGATCAGAAATGTCTTCTAATCTCCCAGACCTTAGAACAGAGGTGTCTTTTAAACTTCTGGATCTCAAAACCTACCACAAAAGAAACTACCAGCAGAGATGTCTTTCAACCTCCCAGACCTTGGACTGTGCTTATAATACCATCAACAGCAAATTTAAAGTAGGCAAAAGAAAATAAAGACAAAGAACTTAACAGACTTCACATTTACATGCCACACACTGACACAGATAAACACTCAACATAAAGAGAAGTCCAAGGGTTTTCAAACAAATGAACTGCAGTTTCACATAATGAGCCTTGGGAGTACCTAATCAAAACGGTTAGGTTAGTTCCTTCTCTCACAAATGGGTGAGGGTTTATCCAACCCAAAATAAACAGGAATTCCTTCAGAATTCCCCGAATTGAGAGGGGCATCCCCCACTGTGCAGTATCTTCAAATAGCCCAAATGCAAATTTCAAAATCCAAATCCAGAGTTCCTTTCTTTGAGGCAATCAGAAAGCAATCACCAACGTGTTGGAGGCCAGTAAGAATGTGATGGAGGCAGGTAATGGTGAGCTGGTGGTGGAGCTGGCAGGAGAATCCAAAGCCGCCCTCTGGCAAGTATGGCCAGACAGCTGCTAAGGGAAGCTTTCGGTGTCTCCCTGCTCTGTAACCGACAAACCACAAGCAATGCCATCCCTGACTAGCCCCCATAATTGTTGTTGAAACCACAAGAGGGTTTCAGTCTAGGTCGAGCTGCTAATCACACAAAGATTCAATTATTAAGACAATATGGATTGCCAACGAGGAAAATAATTTTTAATATGAAAGACGTCTTGTCAGGAGAACAGAAGAAGCTCCCTCAGATCTGTCTCTCTAAGGGATAGCATGGACTTTTAAATTAATGTCCATGTGCCTTGGGCAGGTCATGGTGTAACTAACAAGAAGCTAGCACATTAGGTCAGGTTGTGTACATTAGGAGCAGTTTGTGGGGGACGGTGAGTCATCAGGAAGCCTGCCAAGGGGCCTTGAGAATCTCAGCTGTTTTGTCTTGCAGAAAATCCACCACTTCTGGGAAACAACTCAAAAGATCAGGTAGTTAGTTAAAGGAGAGGATTATATATAGGGGTCATTGAAATTTATTCAATGGGGGCCAGTTACAAAATGAGAAATGCTACCCTGAACTATTCCTCCTTCAGGTCGTGTTCAGAATAATTAATTTTACAAATGATGAACAGTAGGAAAGCACTGAGGTCAGTTTCCACACTAAGTTAACAATAGAAAGATGAGAATAAGGACAATAGTAACATTCGTATGCATTATGAAAGCACACCAAAAAGATACACCACAGAAAAGGTCAAAATTCACACCTTAAAAGTGAGCTAAAAGACATTACAAAGAATTACAAGACATGTTAGAAGAACATTAATCATAATTTTGAAAACCTCAAATGAGATGATAGAAGTCAGGAAATAATTGAAAATAAACAAGAATGTTTAAATGGATTAACAGACTGAATTAGAAGTAACAGGAGAGTGAATAAACACAATAGATAATGCCTTAAAAATAAAAAATAAATAC
>NW_012134858.1:500199-500741 GCF_000956105.1 Propithecus coquereli
AAAGATACAGAAATAAATACAGTATTTTATTTGTTTAATGATAATAAAATGGTAAAAGAAAAGATTAGGGAGCCCATCGACAGACTCATGTGTATCTGGAAGTTTCTGTAGAGTTCTTATTGTCAACCCATGGGAAAAGGGACCATTGTGACCAGTGCTGGTACCATTAATTTGCTAAGTGGAAAATTCTTTCAAAATTAGAATCTCTATCTCCCATAAAACATTAAATATATTTCAGATAGATAATTAACATAAAAGTGAAAATATAAATGTAAATATTTTAAAAGAAACCAGTTTGATATTAGAATCTTTTGCCATTAAATGTTTACTATACATGCATGGCCATTTTTTTCTAATAAACCTAAAGTCATTTAGTATTTCTAACCAACTTCTGAACAAGTAAAGTGCTTTCATACTCTATCCATGGAATACCAACACAAATACCCCTATTATTAACTAGAACTTCTGTTTGCCTTTAAAACAACAGGTTTCTAATTGGTTTTATTTTATTCAATTATTTTCATTTTAGTTCTACTTATTTT
>NW_012134858.1:500791-502158 GCF_000956105.1 Propithecus coquereli
TGCCTGAAAAATAAAAGCAAAATAAGAAAACAAAACAAATAATAAAAACTGTAATTCAAAATGTTACCAAAAACTCAGCACTCTTCCACAAGGCTGAATCAGAATGAGGAAAAAAGTGTGGGGGATGCAGAAAGAGATTTTTACTTTGCAAAGGAGGAAAAATGATAGACCTTCTCGGTCTCAAAATCCAAATTTTCTGAACATAGGGAGAAATATAGAGCTTTTAAAGGGAGGGTTCTCAGCTTTAGGCAATTACTGTGGTTAATTATTCTAATCTTCCCATCTCTGCCAAAGACAAAGCTGTGAACTCTACCTTGGGGCTGGTGCCACCTGGGAGTTTTAACAAAAGATTTAACCTGCCTCAGGGATGCAGGCCAGGCTTCCCAAAAAGAGTGGGGGAAGTTTTAAAGAGACAGAAAGTCTTTTTGCAGTTTTTAATTTTTTTTCAAGCTATTCCCTCTGTTACAAAAACATTTCTGAAAATCAAAAAAAACTATATATTTGCAACAATATATTAAAGGGCACATCACATATTGACAACACCACTGTGGAATGTAGTAAAATTGCTAGGCTTTATAGAAAAAGAAAAAAAATCATTTGCCAACCATGGAGGTCTGGAAAAACCGAGATATTTATAGAGGGAAAAATTATATTATTATCATATGTTTCAATAGCAATACATGGATGGCAGGAAGAAAACAGAGTAATATATTTGTACATTCAGGGAAAGAAAATGCGAGCCAAGGATTTTATACCCTGCAAATCTGACATTCAAGCCTAAAAAAACCACATGCACAAAATCTATTATTAAACATGTAAATGTTTGATAATATTGTTCCCATGACACTTCTCGGGAAATTTAAGAGATAATGAGCTTAGGCAAATAAAATAACTAAAAAGACATTCATAAGACCTGATAATGATCATTAAATAGATAGTTACTTCTAGAACTAAGAATAAATTGGGATTAAAAGGAAAGCATATAATTTGTTACGGCTCTATGCTCAAGCAATGTAGATGTTATACAAGTATAAAAATGGGGAAGAGGATGTGGAAAGTATGTGAAAGCAAATTTTAACTCTTTTTGGTATACTGTTGGTGGTGGAATTAGCAACGTTATTCTGAAATGGCTGCATGTGTAAATGCGCATAAAGTAAATTAGTAATTATAGGATATTTTAATTCTATCATGGGCACTAATCCCATTCATGAGGGCTCTACTCTCATGACCTAATTACCTCCCAGAGGCCCTACCTCCTCAATACCCTCACAGGGTGGGTTAAGATTTCAACATATGAATTTTGGGAGGGGGGAAAACACTCAGTTTATAGTTGTGCGTGTTTGTGTGTGTGTTATTTATAGCTGCAC
>NW_012134858.1:505824-508523 GCF_000956105.1 Propithecus coquereli
TTACTTTCTACAAAGTGAAATGATCAATAGAATTTCTTAACATTAAATTTGTCCATCTATGATTTTATGACATGGGGGATAAGAGAAAATTGCCCAATGATAAGTACATTATAAAATTGATTAAAATATAAAAAACAATTCTCTCTCTCCATCAGAGATCTTGCTTAAGCAATGACAAAGGAAATAGATCAATAATGAAAGAGAAACTGAAAAAATTAGCAAAGCTGTTTAGTTTCACCAGCAATAAAAAAATGAGAATTAACATTCTGTGATGACTCCTTCTCAACTACCAAAATAACCAAGATTCAGAAAACGAAAATACTCACAGTGGATACAGATGTATTGAACATGTAATCTATTCTGTTGAAGCTGAAAGTGTGGTCCATGAATCTGTATCACCTGGGAGCTTGTCAGAATTTCAGAATCTCAGGTCACACCCAAGATCTAAGTGAATCAGAATCTGAATTTTAACAAGATCCCCGGGGGCCTTGTACTCTGATTACAATTCAGAAACACTGGTCAAGTACTCTGCTTTTGAAACTGTAATATGTTACAACTCCTTTGGAAAATAATTTTGCAATATTTTCAAGATGGAGTACATACACAAATCTGTTTATGACAGTGCTGCTTATTACAGCACACACAAAAAGAAACATACCCCAAATGTATGGGAACTGTTGTTAAAAACAAAGCATATCCATGCTATACACTTTTATATAGCGAGTTTGAACATTTATAAGCAGGTTATTGAATAATGGTTACATGACCAGCTACAAAATCACATTCCCAGTATAACCTCAAAATTTATTTAAAACTACAGGAAAAAAAATTTGTTATCAACAGAAAATGTCTTAAAAGTGTTATTAGCAACTTTTATCATTACATTTTACATACATATTCCACAGATAATTTTAACCACGTTTAATAAATGGGAGAGTTTTTAAATAAAAGTAGCATGGCAAAAATACGGAATTAAATGGATTGTATGTGGTGACAGTGCTTGATTTCTCTCACTGCCTGGCTTCTCCATTGTCATATATTCTGATCTCCTAGTCTCACTGCCTACTTAATAATAGTTTCCCTGCTCTTTACCATGTGCTTCACTTACTGGTTCTTGGTTTACATGCTTCCTCTTTGCATGACACTTCTCACACCCTTCCAGGAAGCTCTGCTGCTGAGGCATCTACCCTAGGCACCATTTGCTTCCTGCATAAGGCTCTTGAGCGCTGCACCTGAAGGAGACTGGGTGCTAAACTCAAAATAATAAAACTTTAATAATAATATGTATTATCAAGTTTGAGAAAAGATCTGAGATAAGAAAATCAGGGTGAATTAGTTTCTATCTAAATCTGCTGAAATCAGCCTAATTGTGAGTAAGACCTACTTTTAAATTGTGTCATTGCAATCTAATCCACCCAGACTACCATTCACACCGCATTAACCCTTGGGGGGAGTACTCATTTCCCTATGGTTTCAATTCATGCAATTAGGGTGAAAGCTTATGTGCCACGATTTATGGGATTTTCAAGAAAATCTGAGTCTTCTTGAATTGTGAGTTTGGGCAAGAAAATATTGGCTAAGTACATAAGGAAAAGAAACCAGAACAATTTTATAAGCTTTTCCATCTTAGAGAGCTTTTTACCTCCTTAAATAATTGACAAGAACTTTCACACTAGACAGGCTTTTCCAGCCTTTTGCAGATCTAATAAAGATGAACGAAGAGTGTATAGACGCAGTAAAGCTGAGAAACAGGCAGATAAGAAAACAAAGAAGCATTTCAACAGCTCATATAACAATTCTTTCCAGTGTGAAAGGAGAAATGATCATAAAAATAGGGAATATAAAACAATGAACGTGCTAACTTTTTAACATCATTTCTATAGAGCAATGATAAATGAGAGTTTTGCATTTGCAGAGAA
The DNA here is from genome assembly GCF_000956105.1 of Propithecus coquereli. Lineage (NCBI taxonomy): Eukaryota > Metazoa > Chordata > Mammalia > Primates > Indriidae > Propithecus > Propithecus coquereli. Next base: position 507,744 of record NW_012134858.1, read on the forward strand.
TGACTAAGATTTGCCAATGCTATTTTATGGTCAGGGAGTGCAAGTGTGCAGCAATGACTTACCTCCTTGTTATGAAGCCTGCTGTTTAAGGCTGTTGGCTATGTATCTTCAGGGTTGCCACAATGAAGTAAAGAATTCCCCATTCATAATGTAAGAAGTTAAGTAACTTACAAGTTTTCATTAGCAGACTTCATTGGCACTGATGAAAATATTCAGATCAGATATAGGAAGGAAGCATACTGAAATGGAAAAAAAAGTCAGTCAGACCAAGAGTCAAATTTATATAGAAAACTTCCTTTCCCCTCCCCCAACTCTCTGTTTTTGCCTCCCACTGTCTTTTACACACACACTCTCTCTCTCTCTCTCTCTCTCTCTCTCTCTCTCTCTCACACACACACACACACACACACACACACACACACGGAGCCAGACAATTTGAATTGTCAACTTCTTTAAATATTTTAATAACTTACCAAATAAAACCGTGTTAATGTATGATCACTATAAAGATTTAGAAAATAAAGATAATCTAAAAGGAAATAAAATGAAATAAAAATCAAGCTAAAATACTACTCAGAAATAGCATTATTAATATTTACACATATATACTTCTAGTTGCCTATACACATATATGAGATTTTATTGTTAATAAAGTTTTGGACACATATGTTATTTGTAAAGAAAGTAATAGATGTGTTTTATAGGTTGATCAAAACATGCATTGCCATTATCAATAATATATATTTAATTGTATGACTACATCATACAATTCTGTTTTTT
>NW_012134858.1:512913-514157 GCF_000956105.1 Propithecus coquereli
ATGCCTGTAGTCCCAGCTACTCAGGAGGCTGAGGCAGAAGGATCGCTTGAGCCCAGGAGTCTGAGGTTGCTGTGAGCTAGGCTGACGCCGCGGCACTCTAGCCCGGGCAACAGAGCAAGACTCTTTCTCAAAAAAAAAAACAAAAAAAAAACAATCCATACAGTTTTGACATTGAAAATCATTTTATGTTAAGAAACTGAAATATTCTGAAATAAATACTTGGGAAATATAAATGTAAAATTTAATATTAATTAAACATGGTTAACCAAAAAAGATTGCAAAGAAAACTTGTGGAAATATAAGGAGACAATTGATTCTAAAATGACAAAAAACAAACAAACATATTTTTTCTACCCTAACAGTAAACAGAAATTTTTATAATAGAATACTGTTTGTGTCATATTAACTAAGTTAATATATCAAGATTATTATAGTAACAGTGATGATTATAATGATAATCACCAACATTGATAGTGTAGAGTAAAATAGACACATTCATGTAGAAAAATGGGTTGGTTTGCAAAAAGAAAACATGCCAACCAAGCATATGAGAAGATGCTCAACATCACTAATCATTAGGGAAATGCTAATCAAAACAACAATATATCCACTAGAATGGCTATTATTTTAAAAATCCCAGAAAATAACAAGTATTGTGAAGGATGTGGAGAAATTGGATCTCTTGTGCACAAGTGGTAGGAATGTAAAATGATGCAGCAGATATGGAAAACAGTATATGGCTTCCTCAAAAAATTAAAAGAAGAATTACCGCATGACCATCAATTCCACTTCCTGATATTTATCGAAAAGAATTGAAAGAAGAATCTCACAGAGATATTTGCACACCCATGCTTATAGCAGCACTATTTACAGCAGCCAGTGGTAGAAGCAACTCAAGTGTCCATCAGTGAATGAATGGACAAACAAAATGCGGTATATACATATAATGGAATATTATACAGTCTTAACAAGGAAGGGAATTCTGACACATGCTATAACATGGATGAAGTCTGAGGGCATTATGCTAAGTACAATAAGTCAGTCACAAAAAGACAAATATAAATGATTCCACTTATAAGAAGTACTTACAGTAGTCAAATTCATAGAAACAGAAAGTAGAATGGTTATTACCAGAAGCTGGGAGGGGGGAAGGAATGGAGAATTATTGTTTAATGGGTACAGAGTTTCAGTTTTAAAGATCAAAAATTATGGAAATTGGTTACATGACTATGCAGGTATACCTA
>NW_012134858.1:515367-517315 GCF_000956105.1 Propithecus coquereli
CATTGTAATATATAATGAAATAATTATACCACTCACCATAATACATAATCAGTGGGAGCCCTGAGCTTGTTTTCCTGCAACAAGGTGGTCCCATCTGGAGGTGATGGGAGACAGTGACTGATCTGACAGGAGGCAGAGCTCAGGCGGTGATGTGAGAGATGGGGAGCGGCTGTAAATACAGATGAAGCGTTGCTTGTTCGCCTGCCGCTCATCTGCTGCTGTGCAACCCTGTTCCTAACAAGCCATGGACCAGTGCCAGTCTGCCGCCCAGGGATTGGGGACTGCAGCCATAGATCAACATGGAAAGATTCCAGAGAGCCGAGCAAAGAATAGTTCCTGATATGCTGGAGATTAGAAAAGAAATTCTTCCCTGTATAATACGGGGAGACCTGGTTTGAAGTTTCAGTTCAGAATGAAGAGACTTTGGTTAACTCTCTAGACCTTCAATTGATCCCAATAATATGACACCTTAGGATTAAAGAATATGTTTATGTATAAGGGCAAAACTGAAATAGATTTACCTAACAAAGCTGAAAAGCAAACTTTAACACAATCGAGGTGCTCTATTAATGATTTTATTAATTGTATGCTGGAAAACACTTTAATAGATTTTAGAAAGTCATAACATAATAAAGATTCTTAAATAATGTTTTTTGCAGCAACTTGGATAGAACTGGAGGCCATTATTCTAAGTGAAGTAACCCAGGAACAAAGAACCAAATCCCACATGTTCTCACTTGTAAGTGGGAGCTAAGCAACAGGTATGCGTGGTCATACAGAGTTACCTAACAGACACCAGAGACTCAGAAGGGGGAGGTTGGGAAGAGGATGTGGAATGAAGGTGATGGACATGTTAAAAGCCTGGACTTTTCCACTTTGCAATTCAGCCATTAACCAAAACCACCTATATCCCCCAAATCTATTTAAGTTTTAAAAAGGGAAAAAAAAGATTCTTAGAACATATTTTTCAAAATATTCAATTAACAATAAAAAATAGCCATGCAGAGAAGCAGGAAAAAGATTTATCATCAAATGAAAAAATAATCAGTAGACACTGACTCACAGATGATAAACATATTAGAGTTAGTTGACAAGTACTTCAAAATAACTGTAATTAAAATTGCATGCTCAGGCCTTTGTCACAGAAAAACAAAAAATTATGTCCGCTCAAAAACTATACAAAATTTTTCAGAGCAGTTTTATTTTAGTAGCAAAAATCAAAACAAACCTGTAAACAACCAAAAAAAAAAAAAAAACTCTTTCTATAAGTGAATGGTTAGACAAAGGATTGTACATCCTTACCTTGGAATATTGCTCGATAGTAAAAATGAATTAACTGGAACTTCTTATTTTGGCACCAACATGTATAGGACTTGTAAGTCATCACTCTAGCTCTTTCAACATGAAAATGCTAGACACATTGCACTATACAGTGGATCTGTATAGGACCAGAGTTTTTGTGTGATATAGAAGTTGTCAGTATCAATTCAAAGTAGAATGTTATAAATATAGAAAGTTAATTGTAATCTTGATGCTAACCACTAAGAAAATACCTAAAAAAAATAGACAAAAAGAAATGAGAAGAAAATCAGAATGTAACAACTATAAAAATAGCTAAACACACACAAAAACAATAATACAGGAAACAATGGGCTAAAATAACTATAAGATTCAGAAAACAAATATCAAATGGCAGAAATCTCTTCTTACCAGTATTTACTTTACATATAAATGGATTAAACTTTCCAATCAAAAGGCAGTGATTAGCAGAATGGATTAAAAAAAAAACTTGATCTACCTATTTACTTATTGTCTACCGAGATTCACTTTAGATGTAAAAACAAACATACGCTGATTGAAAGTTAAAGAATGGGAAAAGATAGTCAATGTAAATAGTAATGAGAAGAGAGTTAGGGAGGCTAGCAGTTCAAAAAAAAGGTCTTTAGTT
>NW_012134858.1:524931-526655 GCF_000956105.1 Propithecus coquereli
GCATAAGATAATTGAAAGCAAAAGCAAACAAAAACATAAACACTAACCAAAAACATTAACATAGTATTAGACAAATCAGACACTAAGTAAATAGTATCACGAAAGATAAAAAGGTATCTTTTATAATGACGAAGAGGTGTAAAGTCTATGAGTAAATAAAATGTTAACAGGTTTCTTTTAAAGCTGTAAAGCTCTAGGCCCTCTTTCCTTGCAGAAATTTCTATTGCCAAACGAAAAGCTCTCAGCAACCATGTTCAGCCCAGCCCTGCTTCCTACCAAACAGCCATAAAGTTTATTCAGGCCTCAGAAACCAATAATAGAAGTTCCTAAATGAAATATTAACTGAACTCTGCAGCTCTGAAGACATACAGACATACACGTTTAAAGAAATACACAGGTGTGAGGAAGATGCATTACATAGACTTCTTTGAACTTGCTTTTATATGAAGGTGAAACTCACAAAATTTCCATGTTGTCGACTGATCTTCCAATCAGGAAACCTCTAAATCATTATCCTAAAGTAGTTTCTCTCACTTCTGTCATCTTCCCAATAGAGGAGAGAGGGAAGGCACTAAAGAAGGGGTCTTTGGCCTTTTCAGCACATGTTCAAGTGCAAATGTCTGTGCACGTACCCAAGACACACAAGAATGTTAAATCTGATGACTCCTTGAACAATAACTCAGGATAAGGGTTCATAATTTTTAACTTAATCTTTCACTTCTAAAATTTTTCCAAGTTCTTTATCAAGGACATGTGCTATTTTCATAATCTGAATAAAATATACGCGTTTGTGTACTTGCAGTTGGATTTTTCCATAGTCTCCAATCTATCTCTCTTCATCTCCACCTGCACCTCCCAGTTCTAAACCCCCGTCGTCTCTCATCTAAACTACTGCAACAGCTTCCAACTGTTTCAGCCTTGTCTACTCTGGCCTTCATTTAACTTTTATCATTACTACAGTCAGATGGTTATTTCTGAAACACTAACAGGATCTTATCTGCATTCCTAACCCCCAGCCCCAGTCTTAAACACCCTAAGTGACACTCATTGCTCTTGGTATAGAAACAAAAATGTTTTTTGGTGGCCTGAGTGCTCTACCCAAAGTGGACTTTGTAAACTACTTTTCAGAGTTTCACTGTATTTGCTCCAGTCACTCTGAGACTCTCTCAGTGTTTATAGTAAACTGACACCTTTCACCACATACCTTTTCAATGTAATCTTCCCTCCGCCTGGATTCTTTTTCTTCCCTCCTATGCTACTTCTACTCACTGTGTAGATCACAGATGAATAATTAGTCTTCCCTTTTCTTCTGGACTAAGCAAAAAGTGCCTTAATTTTGCAACATCCACTTAGCAACAATTTTGCATGAGATTTTAAATTTTGGTCTGTCTTCTGCAATAGACCATGAAATTTGTTGAATGGGACTTGCCTCTCTTTTCTTTTCTGTTTGTTTTTCTTTTTCTTTTTCTTTTTTAATTTCAAAATATTAAGGGGGTACAAATGTTTTAGGTTACATGGATCACTTTTTGTAGTGCTTGAGTTCTGGCTATAGGTGTACCCATCACCCAAATAGTGTTCATTGTACTCATTAAGTAGGTGTTTACCCCTCCCTTCTTTCCCCTTCCCCTTGCTTGACTTCCACGAAGTTTTTCATTCTTCTGTGCACATGTGTGCTCATCGGTTAGTTCCAGTTTAATAGCGAGTACATGTGGTGTTTGTTTTTC
>NW_012134858.1:529380-529991 GCF_000956105.1 Propithecus coquereli
TGGCCCATAAGACTCCAAAGGCCACTTCACAAACTTCAAGCATTCTTCTTCTACTCAACCCAATTAATTTCTTTGTTCATAAACAACAACAACAAAAAAACTATGAAGGACTCTGATGAGTAATGGTGGATTCTGTGAAAACCTTTGGCTGTTTTCAACAAGAAATTAAGGATAAAACTGGAGATATCGATAAACAAAAAGAGCAGATGAAAGATGATATCCTAGGGAGATGGCCTCTGCTTTGACAAGGGAAAGAGTTTTTGAACCCTGTGAAAGGATTGTAAACATTATTTTAGCACCAGATCTAAAAATCTTTAAACTCCTGAGTACCATCTCCTTCCAAACATATCTAACTTAGAAAAACTATGTCCATGAGAACCCGAGCATATTATAATCTATCTCTGTGTGTTAATTAACTGTATAGATATTTAAATTCCCAGTGAGTTAACTAGATGCCACAGTTTCATTTTGTCTGTAAGACACTAGAGATAAAGATAATATGCATCTTCCATGTGCAACCCTTTTCGTGAATAGCTGGAATTTCCCAGATTTTCCTCTTTTTTTTTTTTTTTCTTTCTCTGGTCTCAATGGAAAGAAGAAAGGAAGAGAGG
>NW_012134858.1:530041-531237 GCF_000956105.1 Propithecus coquereli
TGCTTGACTTCCACGAAGTTTTTCATTCTTCTGTGCACATGTGTGCTCATCGGTTAGTTCCAGTTTAATAGCGAGTACATGTGGTGTTTGTTTTTCTTAGGACTTTAGAACATTTGCTGAAGTTTAATATTGCTAAATTTTTAAGCAAGTAAAATAAAAGGAAAGCTTTCCTTCCAGCTGCAAATTGGTAAATGAATTTACAACGAAGTAACAGAAAGTAAAGATACACTTTACTTTGTCTAATGACTCAATTTCAGCATCAGTGAGAATGGTTTGAGCAGCATGCAAAGGGTCCCCATAGCTGATGGAAGACAATTCAAGTGTCACTCAAGCAGGTATTATTTCAGCCTAAGGAACTGTGATTCCTACACAGCCGTGATTCTTAGGGAACGTTGGTGGCAGCTTGTGCCATTCTGGAAGACATAGGAGGCTAGTGGGAACCTGTCCCAGGCAGCAACAAGCTATGACAGTGTTAGATTCTGGAGTAAAATAAACAAAAACCTTCACTAGGCTCTGTAGTCAAATACAACTGAACTACAACCACAATCATATATGTACAATTTGAAATATAAGAAGTCCAGATACGTTTTCTCCCTTTATTCTTTTGCAAAAATGAGTAAAAGCAAACAAAGAATGAACTTTTTCTTGCACAAGTATCTGGTATGCATTAAAACCAACGTGAAATGGAAGATGAAGAGAACAGGCTTCACCCGCAGCACTTACAGTGTTTCTGGGTATTTCAGCTCTCATGGTCCACAGCAGATGATCCATTCCTTGAGCCACTCTAAAAAGTTGCCCAAGAAAGAAAGGTCCCTCATTCACTAACTACTGAGAGAAGCAGTGACATTTTTTTTCCCCAGAACATCTTAAGTTGCTTGTTTGAAGTGAGATTAACATTTGTCCCTTGGCTGGCACATGCATGAAGATAAAGGACAACCACATTAGGAGTGTGGTAAGAAACAGAACATTCTCTTTGTTCCAGTAGGATGAAAGAAACGGACAAGGACTCTCCTAGTAATTTTCTGTCTGTTGACCCCAACCCTGCTGTTGTCTATAAATCCCCTCTAGTCTTTACTTATTTGGAATTCGGCCAACTCTGTCTCCTACTGCAAAACCCCCATTGTATTAGCTCCTCTTGAGTAAAGTCTTCCTTACCATCTTTAACAAATATCATAAATATTTTTTCTGGCCGGGCG
>NW_012134858.1:544712-546356 GCF_000956105.1 Propithecus coquereli
AATAATATTAAATAATGATATTGGAAATTTGTTCATTTACTTTGAAAACTGTTGGCTATACTAGTTTATGAAGTGTCTCTAAGTTTCCCATTCGGTAATTATTTTTTTCTTTTACCATTGATTTGCAGGAGTTTTTAAAAAATACATTTTGTATGAGCCCTTCATTAGATAGATAAATGACAGATAATAGGTAGCTTATCAATATGTATCAAATGAATATACATACACACATACATATTTTTCAAAATATGTGTTTTCTCCAAGATTTCCTGAGTGTATGGCTTGTCTTTTCTCTATCTTACTTACTGGTATCTTTTTACATATCTTAATTTTAATAAAATCCAGTTTGTCAATTTTTTTAAAGGCTGAATTATTATCAAAACCACAAGGGAGTTTTGGCTTAGGTCCAGTTGCTCATGTCACAAATATCCAATTATTGATACAAGGAGAATTGCTAAGGAAGAAAGGAATTTTTTTATTATGAAAGCTGTCTTGTCTGAGAACAGGAGAAGCTGTCTCAAATGAGTCTCTCAGGGGCTTTTAAAGGAGGGGCCGCTGCCTTGAGACAGTTCCCGGGGTAACTAATAAGGGACTATGAGCATCATGGGGGCAGGTTGTGGAGGATGAGGAGTCATCAGGAAGTTTGCCCAGAGCCCTTCAGAGTCTCAACCCCTTTGTCTTGTAGAAAATCCATCATTTCCGGTTAACAACGCAAAAGCTCAAATAGTTAAGAGAGAGGATTAAAAAATTAATACATAATATACAGGGGTCATTGAAATTTGTTCACAGAGCTGGTTACAGAATGGATTATGTTCTGTCGAAGAAAATATTTCCCATTCCAAAGTAAAATTATTTTCATATGTTTTCTTTTAGATGGTGTATTGCTTTATGATTTATATTTAACTTTAGAATCTATCTTAAATGAATTATTGTACATGGTAAGAGGTAGGAATAAAGATTTTCTTTTCATTTTGGATTTCTAATTGACCCAGCATTATTTATTGTAAAGACTATTTGATCCCAGTGTCATGCAGTGATGCCTTGGTAAGATGTTCATATATGTGTTCATCAATTTCTGGCCTCTCTCTTCTGTTCCACTAGTCTGTCTATTCATCTAGTTTTTTAGCAAAACCATACTGTCTTAATATTTGTTACATTATGAGATATTTTGACATCTGGCAGCATAAGTTCTCCAGGTTGTTAGTGGATAGAAAAATCTAAAGTTTAAAATTGTTTAATAAATACAAAAGGAGATAAAAAAGGAAAGTAAATATTATATCTGTTTCTATCTATAGGTCTATCTTTCTATCAAGAGAGAAAGGAGGGAAAATAGAATGGATAAAATCATAGATTTAAACCTTAAAAAATACTAATTCCATCAGCAATTAAAAATTGTTAAAAGGTACAGATTGTTAGGCTTAATAAAAAGAATAAAATCCACCTCAATATTGTTTCCAAGCTACACGTCGAAAAAGATATAACAATATTGAGAGAAAACAATTAGCAAAACCATGTCATTCAAAAGCTAATGAAAAACAGCTGGTATTGTATCAGTATCAGGCAAATAAACTTTAAAGAAAAAACTTTAATAAAAATAATGAGTTACTTTATAATGATAAATGTGTTCTCACTAGGGAGAAACAT
>NW_012134858.1:546406-547685 GCF_000956105.1 Propithecus coquereli
TATCATCTCTTTTTCAAATGAGCCAACAGATTTAGAAAGGTTCATGGTTATATAATTGTTAAGTCTGTCCCTCCATTTCTTCCTGGTATCCATTGTTTTCACTCTTTTTCTATAGATGAGGGCTTAGAAACCAGATGATATTGAGAAAACTGTTGAAATAATTTCAGTGAAAAGTGAAAGTAATCTAAAACATTTGGCAACAATGGGACTGCAGAAGAGGGGAGACAATAGAATTATTTACAAGGTAGAATACACAGAATTCAGGAACAGAATGGATGCGTGCCTTGGGGAGCAAGGTGCTGTTCTACACAGCTCAATAGTTCTTCATGATAAGTGGAAATACATACATATATATGTGTGTATGTGTACAGTAAATATCTATGTGTGCATATATACATACAAACATATTTACTACATTATCCTTAGATGCATGTATATATACATATACACATATGTATACATCTATGAATACCCACATTACACATAGACAACCTCAAAATGGTGCAAAAAAAAAAAAAAGAATAATCAGGTGCCACACGCGATATACCGAAATTTGAGGAAATTTGGCACAGAAGAAGAATATGGACACAGATTATGGAAAAACCTCAAACAGAAATAAGCTGCAGAGGGGCTGATTTAGAGATGAAAGCCATAACCCACAGATCAGATCACCAATAGACAAATTGCCATCAGTGTAATTAATTAAAGGTATGTGGAATTGCACAGCCATCTGGGGCAGTCCTTTTATAGCCCACCTCCTACCTGGGTGTACAGAGGAGTTGGCTGAGTGTTTTTCTTTTTGAAGAGTGGTTCTCAAACTGTATTACACAGCAGAACCACCTGGAGGATTTATTCAAACACAGATTTCTGAGCCCTACCTCTAGATTTTGTGAGTCAGTAGGTTTGGGTCAGGCTTCAAGAATTTGCATCTCTGAAAAGCTCCCAGGAAATATTAATGGTGGTGTCCTTGGAATATACTTTGAGAATCAGTGCTCCAGGCTACAGCTAGGAAAATAGTTCTCTAAAGTTTCTATCTGCTTCAGGTTATCCCATGTATGGGTGCTGAGACCAGAAATAGAAGAAATGCAGCTGATCTCAGAAGGAGGTAATACCAGAACTCTGCAATAAACATAGAGAAAAACAAAAAGGGTTGGAAGGAGGAAGGCAAACACTTTGTGAGTAAAATAGATAAACCTCTAGACTGAAAAAATTAAAGACTTTCTTACTTACTTAGGTGCTCTTTGCTCATGTAACCTATATGGCAACCTACCTGCTAGCA
>NW_012134858.1:551995-552605 GCF_000956105.1 Propithecus coquereli
TAACAAAATATATGCAAGAATTCCATAGAGATCATTATAAAACATTACTGGAAGTTGTTAAAAAAACATCAATAAATAAAATTTTCCTTCTCAATGGATGGTAAAACTCAATATTGTAAAGACAGCAATTCTTCAAAAATAATTCATAAGTTTATAAATATACTAAAAAATTACCCTTTGTGTTTTTATTTTGTTTTGTTTTCTGTTTTGTTTTGGGTTTTTTGGTGAAACATGGAAATAGAATGGCCAAGTATAGCCAAAATAGTCTTGAAAAAGAAGAGCAGGAAAACTAGCTATACTAGATATCAAGATTTATTGTAAAAACATAGTCATTAAGGTGATGTGATACTATTACAAGGATAAATACATAGGTTAGAAAGAGACCCTACAAGCAAGCCCAGATTTAGTAAGAGTTGACATATGGCAAGATTTCTCTGCAGATCAGTGGAGAAAAGTGATCTTTTTTCAATAAATTGCCCAGGAAAAATGGACTATACATATAAAAAATTAATTTAAATTATTGCATCACACCACGCACAAGAAAGCCAAGTAGATTAAAGACTTCACTGTAAACTCAGAAAACAGTGATTTTATTAATAGAAGACAATGA
>NW_012134858.1:554356-556385 GCF_000956105.1 Propithecus coquereli
ATTCAAAAGTACACAGACTGGCTTGAGTGTTTGTACTTTGAATCTCTACATCAATTCCCTCTCTAGAAAAAAATAGCTGGACAAATTATTATTTACTTATGAATGAGAGGGGAAAAGATATTTGGGACAAATAAGTGCTCAGAAATTTTACTATCCATGAATCATTTCTGAAGAACAGAAAAATTTGCTTGAAATATAATCTGGCAACTTTGTTATTTACCTTCCCCAGAAAGGGAAGACACCAGTTGTAAAACATTCCATCAGTCTCTCCTTTACTTACTTTGTATACAATGTATATTCCAGACAGTTCTGCCCACTACAGAAACTTCTTGAACTGTCATGGCCCTAGTGGAGCAAAAGCCCAATTCAGCACGTTCCCCACTATATACTCTCTCTATGCCTGTATCTGAAAAGCCAAAGGCAACTGGAGAATTTTACTTACCACAGCACACTGTTACTGCCATAAATTCATGCATATGACCTCAAATGGGCATGCAAAACTGCTAGGAAAACTTACTCTGTTTCTTTCTTTGGCATGCTCTCTCAGTCTCTGCACTAACTGTTTAACACTTTGCTCACTCTCCTCAAATACTCCACCCCTCAGTCCCAAACCCCACTCCCTATAGATGCCTGGCCTGCTACTTAAGAGAAAATCAGATTAGACTCCTTCAATCTCCCTCCGAGGAACATACCAACCAGTTTATATCTGTTTACCTTCCCTCCTGTTACAGAAGATAAACTGTCCTTCCTTGTATTTGAGCCTGATTCCTCCACCCATAGTTAGAAACCTCATCCTCACTCAGTCTAAATTGCAGGCCTTTCTGTCTGTTATAGTCAACATCTTCCTTTCAATTTAATTTCCTGTTATGTATGTTCTATAGAATCATGACCCAAGAGCTTTTTTTAGATATAATCATCTCTCTCCTCTCTCAGATGAACCAATTTCAAAAATGTTTATACTCATCATCTTTATTTATCCATCCTTCACTGCATTCTGAGACAAACTGGCAATCTGTCCTCATTATGCCGCCAAAGCAGCTCTCTCATTAGTAGACATGTCACTAGTCCACTGGATATTTTTCAGTCTTCATCCTATTTCACCTCCCACTGGATTTTAACCCTATTTCACTACTTTTTCCTTGAAGAATTGTCTTCTTTTGTCCTTTGTTTCCTGGTTTTCTTCCTAATTACCTGACAACTTCTCCATCTTATTTGGTAAGACACCTCTTGTTCATATTGACCATTTGAAGTTGAGGTTCTTCATGGTTAAAGATTAGGATCACTTTTCCTGTGACTCTCTGATCTCCTAGGGTGTACAATATTAGCCCATGATGTCAATTACCAAGAAAAGCAAAAATCCCAAATCTACAACCCAAACTTCTAGAAGGGCTCCAGGAAGACCTGAAATTTCCACTTACATGTCTCAAGTTCACATCAAACTGAAATCGTGATCTTTACCTTGTCCTGTTATCCCCTGACTACTGGGATGGCACAACATAGACCAGATACTCAGAATCATTTTGGTACTTTCATTTCCACAAGTCCTATTGATGCTACATACTAAAACATTACAAGCTGCCGTTATTTCTTCTCAGACTACTAATAGCTCCCTCCGTGGTTGACCCACAATGTTCACATATACTCTCTGTTTTCCATGCTGTGTTTAAAACACAAATAGTATAACCATTTTCTCTCCCACTTCAATTTAAAAACCTTCACTGGAATTCTCCATTGCTTGACAATGTGCTACATGATCTATTACCTATTAATATTTCAAACCTTATCTTGTACATGCAGCACTGAAATTTTGCAATTCTTTTATTTCCTTTGTACACCTGCCTTGGGTAATCCAACCTTTCTCTCTCTCATCCCCACACTTTTCATCTGTGTATGTACGTGAGTGTTTATATGTGTGTGCGTGTGTGTATTTACTTACGTGTGTGTGTAGATACATATGTATATATTTTTCTCTGCTCCTGTTTAAAAATCGGTAAATTATTCAAGCATGGATAAACCTACAAAAACAAGA
>NW_012134858.1:569985-575248 GCF_000956105.1 Propithecus coquereli
AAGGCAGAATAAAGTTTTCCCAGCCAAGCAAATGCTGAGAAATTGATCAACACTAGACTGGCCCTACAAGAAATGCTCAAGTGAGCCCTAAAACTGAGAGCAAAAGAACAAAAGTCACCATCATGAAAACACACAGAAGTATTAAGATCATGGTAAGGCAAACATACAAATGAGGAAAACGAAAAGACTGAAGAGAGTGAAATTCTCCTTAACTCATTCTACCAGGCCAGCATAACCCTGATACCAAAACCAGGCAAGGACAAGAAAAAAAGAAAACTACAGTCCAATATCCCTGATGTACATAGATGCAAACATTCTCAACAATGTTTTAGCATACCGAATCCATCAGTATGTCAAAAAGATAATACACAATCACCAAGTGAAATTTTTACTAGGAATGCAAAAATGATTCAACATAAACAAATCAATAAACATGATACATCACATCAACTGATTAAAGGGCAAAAAAATATGATCATCCCAATAGACATAGCAAAAAGCATTTGATAAAATTCAATACCTCTTCATGATAAAAGCTCTCAACAAATTAGGTATAGAAGGAACATCCTCAAAATAAAAAAGGCCATTTACAACAAACCCATAGCTATCCTTATACTGAATAGGGAACAGTCGAAAGCTTTTCATGTAAGAACTGGAACAGGACAAGGATGCTCACTTGCCCCACACCTACTTAACATAATAATAGTACTGGAAGTCCTCACCAGAGTAATCAGACAAGAGAAACAAATTAAAGGCATCCAAACTGAAAAAGAGGAAGTCAAATTATCTCTCTTTGCAGATGACATGATCTTTTATTTAGAAAAACACAAAGACTTCACCAAAAAACTCAGAACTGATAAGGAAAATCAGTAAAGTTACAGGATAAAAAAATCAACATACAAAAAACCAGCAGCATTTCTATACACCAATAATGACATAGTCAGCAAAGAAATCAAGAAGGCAATCCCATTTAAAATAACTACAAGAAAATAAAATACCTAGTGATAAATTTTACCAACCAGGTGAAAGAGTCCTTCACTGAAAACTAAAAAATGTTGATGAAAGAAATTGAAGAAGACACAGATAAATGGAAAGATATCCTGTGTTCATGGATGGAGGAATTAATATTGTTAAAATGTCTATACTACACAAAATGATCTACATATTTAATGCAATTCCTATCAAAATCCCAAGTGTCATTTTTATAGAAGTGTAAAAAACAATCCTAAAATTCACATGTAACCAAAAAAGAACCTGAATAGACAAAGCCATCCTGAGTAAAAAGAACAAATCTAGAGGCGTCACACTATGTGATTTCAAAACATATTGTTAATAGTGGTCTGATAACATTATAGGACCTAGAGGATCAGACCCTTCAGGAACAAAGGTCTGGATTAGTGGCTCAGGCAAGTTTCCTAGATCAGAAGGGGTCCAATGCCAGGTGTGAGGGGAATGTAGATGAGCAGTAGAGGAGATATAATATCAGTGCCAGTTGCATCCCAATACCAACTGCAATGATGGAGACAATAGTTCATTCCACTTAACTTTTAGATTTCCCCAGAGCACATGTTCCCAGATGGTGTGAACATGTCATTATACACGAGACACAAGTTGAACCAAGTGGTATAAAGAATGCACTGTTATTGGTGTCATGGTGTGCCACCTGGATCTCCCCTCCAGACCCAAGATACTCATTCCTTCAGCTGCCAGTAGTGTAGTTCCATTAAGAAACCCTCCAACACCACAGACTGATTATAAATATCTATATCTTTCTACAAGTTATTTTATCGATATTTTGATTATGCTCAGCCATTTACATGTGCCAAGCACAGAACAATTTATCATTAAGAGTAAAGTTATTATGAATATAATACTTTGAGTTCATAGTTGGGTATAAAAACTAATAAATGTCCTAGTTAAATTTCTTGCAACAAAATGTATTTGCCCATGTCAACCACAAGGCTTATATTAGAAACTATAAGCATCTTAAGTAGTAGTCAACTATGTTAAACAACCTCATGATTCTTCATGTGGCTTTTAAAAATTGAGAGATAACTATGTATGATGTAATCCATTGTAAATTACTTTGTACCACAACTCACCAATATTTTTTAGTTTATGGCTTTACTCTTTCTGCCTGGATGTTTTAAGGAACTGACATGAGCAAATCATGGTGCCCATGAGTTTCTTACAGTTTTATGTTCTTTAATCTCTACAGACCCATGCTAAACCTTCTGAATTCTTTAACAGAATGAATATTGGGTTTTATTCAACACAAAACCTAAGAATTATCCAAGAAACTTGTGTCTCTTTCATTATCTCCATTGCATCAGTCACCAATTCTCTTAATTTGCTTCTTTAATGTGGTTCAAATCCTTTTATCCTTCTCCATTTCTACTGCTATTATATGAATTCAGACATTTATTTTTCAAGCACTTTTATACTAACATCAGCTTCCTCTACGGATTTTTTTTTTCTTTCCTCCTCTATGGATTTTAAGTCCAGCCAGTGATACCACTCTGAATATCCACCCTCCACCTTTAATTCATCCACTCTCCTAGCTCCTAAGTTCTCAATGGCATCAGTATCATATATCTAAACCATAAATCTCAACTGTTACTCTCTGCGATGGTTAATTTTATGTGTCGACTTGAGTGGGATAAAGGATGTCCAGATGGCTGGGAAAACATAATTTTTGATGTGTATGGGAGAGTGTTTCCAGAATAGATCAGCATTTGAATCAGCAGACCGAGTAGAGAAGATACGCCCTCACCAATGTGAACAGGCATCATCCAATTCATTGAGGCTAGAATAAAACAAAAAGGCAGAGGGAAGAGAAAATTTTATCTCTCTCTTCTTGAACTGAAACATTCATATTCTCCTGCCTTCAGACACTATAGCTCCTGGGTTTTTAGATGCAGGGCCTTACACCAGCATTCCCACTCCACTCCCTGTCCTAAAGCCTATGATCTCAGACTGGGAGTTACACCAATGGCTCACCTGGTTATTGGGCTGTTGGATTCAAATTGAATTACATCACCAGCTTTCCTGTTTCTCCAGGTTGCAGACAGCTTATCATGGTAATGCTCTGCTTCCATAATCTCCAGAGCCAATTCCCATAATAAATCTTCTCTTTTACATCTATATCTTATTGATTCAGTTTCTCTTGAAAACCCTAACACACACTCCTACTTAAAACTCTCTACTGTATGTATTTAGGGTAAATTTTTCTTCATGGAATTAAATGATATGGGCTCTCTATACCTTTTACAATTCTTCTGTCTGTCTTCTATATACTATCATTATTTAAGCTATCTTTAATACTTATAACTTCTCTAAATATCACATATTTATCTACATATTTCTCCCCCTGTTTTATACCTCTTTATATCTCTTTATACCTCTTTTCCTCTTGATAATTTTTTATTCATCCATTATTACCCAATGCAAGAATCATATCTTCCATACTCTTCCCTAAGTCACATTGCTTTTATAAACCTGTAACTCATTAGTTGTCCCATTCTTGTTGCTATGTTGCCCTATACCCAGTACTAATTGCAGTTATTTCCAGCCATATGTTTACTTAACTTCCTTTTAAGTACTCAGATACAGGAGTTTTATCTTAAATAACTCTGAATCCCATAGTATTTATTATATTGTCAGTCTCAAAGAGAATTAAATCAAATTGAATTGAACTAAACTGAATGGGAATATTTATTAATAATAATATAACAAGATCCCAATAATCATATGGGAAATTTATCTTTTCTAAATTTAACATACGAAAAATAATTTTAAGAAGTAAAGGACTAATGTCAGCATCATGGTACAATAGGAGTTCTCTGGCTTCACCCACTTTCCTCACAAATCCAACTAGCAACTATTCACAGATAAGAAGAATATCATCCTGAAAATCCCAGAGCTCAGAAATGAGACTGAAACACCCCCATGGACCCCAGAACTGAGAAAAGCCACAATCACACAGTAAGAGGAATGGTTCTCTTTGACCACACTGCCCCTCCCACAAGCTGGCACAGTGCCACAAACAGAGAATTCCTCTGGATCCTCAGTTTCTACAGAGAGAAAAGTGAATTGGAAATGAACATTCAGCTCTTTTATCATTCTGGGACCTTCTGCAGGAGGCTCACTCCTGACTCATCCCACAGAAAACATTGGGAGCACTGGCAGGGCTTGATCATGTGGGGTTAGTTAGAAACAAAGAATGGAGTTGGGGCTCACAGTAAACAGCACACAGATCTTGATGGTTGTTCTACATTCCAGCCAATGGAGGTGCCACACCAGAGAAATTAACTAACAGCACCACAATGTAGAAAACACAGTCCATGGGTCTTTGAGGTCCAAATCCTTAGCCAGATTCCCTACACAGCCTGGGTGCTTTCATCAGATCTTCCCCAGGGGCTAGAGAAGCAAAGGGGCTAGATAGGCTTGATCCAGGAAATCAAGCGGCTGTTCCTCTCAGCCAAAAAGCCCACCCAACCACCTTGCACAGGCAGGGAGATTCCTACAACTGTGAATTTCAAATCTCAGTTGTACATTTCTAAGGGCATAACCTCTGGTCCCACCTGTCATGAGTAGTGACTGTGCCTACCTTCAGAGAGCAGCCTGCAGTCCCTGACCAGAAACCATCACAATATCCAGCCACCAGCTCTGCTTGGTAGCATAGCCCAGATGTTTGTGTCAGAGCATTGTGCAGCACAGCCAGAAGCCCCAACAAAAATCAGAGCAAAGGCAGTTGCCCAGTCTACTAAAGAACTCAACACAAGCTCTGCCTGCCTGGGGTTGTTATCAGCAGGCCCTTTCAGAATCACCAGCTAGACTAAATAGTGAAGGTCTCTGCCAAAGAACACCTGTAAAGGCAAGAGGAAGGGAATGTTTTCTCAAATGCACAGGCAAGAATGAAAGAATACAAAAATTACAAACATCAGAGAATCATGGTACCTCCAAAAGAAACTAATAAAGTTCTAATGGTGGACCTGAAAGAAAAGGAGATCTATAAAATGACTGACAAAGAATTTAGATTAATACTCATAAAGAAATTTGGTAAACTACAAGAATATACAGATAGAAAGTTTCATGAAATTTAGAAAACATACACTAACAAAGAGAGAATTTTGACAAAGAAACAGAAACAATAAAAAAGAATCAGATGGAAATCTTAGAGCTGAGGAATACAGTAACTAAATTGAAAAATTCAGGGCCGGGCGCGGTGGCTCACGCCTGTAATCCTAGCACTCTGGGAGGC
>NW_012134858.1:576965-584916 GCF_000956105.1 Propithecus coquereli
TATCTATCAATAATTATTTTGAATGTAAATGAATAAAATTCCCCAATAAAAATAGAGTGACTAAATGACTAAAATATAAAACAAGAACCAACAATATAGTGCCTACAAAAGACTCACCTTCACTTTAAAGACACACATACACTTAAAGTGAGGGGATGGGAAAAAATAGTTGATGCAAATGGAAACCAAAAAGTAAAATAAAATAGGAATAACTATACTTATATCAGATGAAATAGATTTTAAGTCAAAAACTTTAAAAAGAGACAAAGAAGGGCATTATATAATGATAAAGGTGTCAATTCATCAACAAGATATAACAAATGTAATTATATATTCACTCAACTTTGGAACACCTATAAAAAAAATTAAAGGATCTGGGAAATCAAGCAGGTGGTAGGGGAGAGGAAGGGATGGGTAAATTCACACCTAACCGGTACAATTCACACCTAACAGGTACAATACACACCATCTGGGGGATGGATACACTTTGACTCAAATGGTATAAAAGCAATTTATAAAACTAAAATGTTTGTACCACCAATATTGATAAAAGTTATGTTTATTTAAGAATTATGGATAAGATAGTTATTTACTAAATCTGTTATTGCCAGAGGCTCTTGTGTATTATAACTATTTAATCAATGGGTAATCGAAACTCATGTATTAGTATTTGCATATTCTTTATGTGTGAAGTTAATGAATGCAATAATAGTAGGGGATGGCAATACCCTACATTCAACAATTGACAGATCATCCAGATAGAAAATTAATATGGAAACTTGGACTTGAACAAAATGGTAGACCAAATGGATCTAACAAACATATATGACACATTCCCTCCAACAGCAGTAGAGTGAATCCTTTCAAGCACACACAGAACATTCTCCAAGATAGATCATGTCAGGGCACAAAACAAGTCTCAGCAAATTTAAGAAGATTGAAATTATATCAAGTATTATTTCTGACCAAAAGGGTATAAATCTAGAAATTAACAGGAGTAATTTCAGAAAATTCACAAATACATGGAAATCAAACAACATGGTCCTGAGCGACCAATGGATTAAATTAGAAATTAAAAAATATCTTGAGACAAAAATGGAAATAAAACATACCAAAATTTATGGCACATAGCAAAAGTAATTATAAGAAAGAAGTTTATAGTAATAAGTTCCTACATCAAAGAGGAAGAAAGATCTGAAATAAACCTCAAGGAATTAGAAAAAGAAGAATAAATTAAGCCCAAATTAAATAGAAGTAAGGAAATGATAAAGATCAGAGCAGAAACAAATGAATTAGAGATGAGAAAAACAATGCAAAGAATCAATGAAACTAAGTTTTTTGTAAAAAATAAACAAAATCAACAAACCTCTAGCTACACTAACAAATAAGAGAAAAATCAAATAAATAAAATTGGAAATGAAAGAGAAGACATTACAATTGATATCACAGAAATCCAAAGATCAAAAAAGAATACCATGAATGATTATACACCAACAAACTGGACAATCTAGAAAAAAATGGATGGATTCCCAGACAATTGCAACTTGCCAAGACTGAATCATGAAGAAATAGAAAGTCTGCACAGACCAATAATGAGTAAGGAGATTGAATCAGTGACAAAGTCTACCATCAAAGAAAAGCCCAGGACCTGACAACTTCACAGCTGAATTCTACCAAATATTTAAAAAGAATTAATGCCAATCCTTCCCAAATTATTCCACAAAATTGAAGAGGAGGGAATACTTTCAAAGTCTTTTGTACAAGACTAGAAGTACCCTGGATATTAAAACCAGACAGATATACTACAAAAAAAAAAAAAAAGAAATTACAGGCCAGTATCCTTGATGAACTTATATATAAAAACCCTCAGTAAAATACTAGCAAACCAAATTCAATAGCATTAAAAGAATCATATCCAGTAGGATTTTTCCTGGTGATGTAAGAATAGTTCAGCATACAGAAATCAATAAATGTGATGCATCATATTAACAGAATAAAAGACAAAAAATAATATGATCATCTCATTAGATACAGAAAAAGCATTTGACAAAATTCAACATCCTTTCATGATAAAAACTCTCACCAAATTAGGTATAAAAGAAATGTACCTCAACACCATAAAGATCATTTATGAGAGGCCCACAGCTAACTTTATAGTTAATGGTGAAAAATTGAAAGCCCTTCCTCTAAGATCTGAAACAAGACAAGGACTTCCACTTTCATCACTTCAACATAGTATTGGGAGTCCTTGCCAGAACAATTAGGCAAGAGAAAGAAATAAATGACGTCCAAATAAAAATGAAGAAGTGAAATTGTAACCACTTGCTGATGACATGATTTTATATAAGGAAAATGCTACAGACCCTACAAAAAAACTGTTAGGTCTAATAAATAAATGCAGCAAAATTGCAGGGTACAAATTCAACATGCAAAAATCAGTAATATTTCTGCACATTATCAATGAGCTACCCCAAAAAAGGAAGCAAGAGAACAATTTCATTCACAATTATCACAAAAAAGGAAGAAAAGAAAGAAATACTTAGAAATAAACTTAACCAAGGAGGTAAAAGACCTATGTATTGAAAACTATAACACATTGATGAAATAAATTAAAGAAAATGCAAATAAATGGAAAAAAGATACCCTGTGTTCATGGATTGGAAAGATTAATATTGTTAAGATGTCTGTATTACCTAAAGCAGTCTATAGATTTAATGCAATTTCTATCAAAATCCCAACGTCATTTTTCATAGAAATATTTAAAAAACAACACCTAAGGGCACATATAGGAATAACATTTATCGGGTGTCGGGAAGATGGAGGGGGAGGAGGAGATGGGTATATACACACATAATGAGTGCAATGCGCACCATCTGGGGGATGGACACGCTTGAAGCTCTGACTGGGTGACAGGGGAAGGGCAACGTAACATAAACATTTGTACCCCCATAATATGGAGAAATAAAAAAAAAATCTTAACATTCATATAGAACTACAAAAACTCCAAATAGCCTAGGTAATAGTGAACAAAAAACAAAAAACAAAAAACAAAAAAACTGGAAGTATCACAATACCTGATTTCAAACTATACTCAAGGCTATAGTAATTAAAACAACATTGTATTGGCAAAAAAAGAAATAGACCTATTGACCAATGGAACAGAATAGAGAATTCAGGAATGAATTCATACACGTATGATCAACTGATTTCAACAAAGTCCCAAGAATACACAATGGGAAAAGGACAGTGTCTTAAATAAACAGTGTTGGGAAAAATGAATTTCCAGAAGCAGAAAAATGAAATTGGATCCTTATTTCACACCATACACAAAAATCAACTCGAAATTGATTAAGAGTGGAAATTTTATAACTACTACAAAAAAATACAGGGGAAAAACTGTACAACATTAGTCTGGGTGATGAATTTTTTGGATTTGACCCCAAAAGCTTGGGCAACAAATGCCCAAGTTTTTTGGTGTTAATCACCAAACTGAAAACCTTCTAAATAGCAAAGGAAACAATTAATTGTGTGCAGAGACAACTTATGCATTGGGAAAAAATATTTGCAAGCCATACATCTGATAAGGGGTTAATATCTAAAATATAGGAGGCACTCAAACCACTCAATAGCAAGAAAACAAAAAAGTCAATTAAAAAATGAGCAAGGGACTAGAATAGACATCTCTCAATAGGACACATAAATGGCCAACAGATATATAAAAATGTTCAACATTACTAATCATTAGGGAAATGTAAATTAAAAGCAGAATGAGATATTATCTCAGACACGTCAGAATGACTTTTATCAAAAAGATGAAAGATAAGTATTGGTGAAGATGTGGAGAAAAGGGGGCCCTTGTACACTGTTGGTGAGAATGTAAATTAATATAGCCATTGTGGAAAACAGTATGGAGTGTCCTCAAAAAAACTAAAAATAGAATTACCACATGATCTAGCAATTCCACTCCTGGCTATTTACCAAAAAAAAAAACAACTGGAAATCAGTTTGTCAAAGAGATGTCTGTATCTCCATATTCATTGCAGCTCTATACATAATGGCCAAGTCATGGAATCAATCAAGCTATCAACAGACGAATAGATAAAATATATACAGAGCGGAATACTATTCCACCTTTATGAAGAAGGAAATTCTATCATTTGAGACAACATGGACGGAATCAGATAACAGTATGGTAAGCAAAATGTCAGGCACAGAAAGACAAATACCGCATATTCTTACTTTTATATGGAATCTAAAAGAATTGAATTCATAGAAGCAGAGAATAGAATGGTGGTTACAGAGGCTGGGGGTTGAGGGGTATGGGGAGATTGTAGCCGAAGGGTATAAAACTTCAGTTAGACAAGAGGAATATATTTTCTCTCTTTTTTTTTTTTTTTTTGAGTTCTATTGCACAGCATGGTGAATACAGTTAATAATAGAGTGCTGTCCATTTCAAAATTTCTAAGAGAATAAATTTTAAATGTTCTTACCATGAAAAGTGTTACATATTTGAAAAGATGGATATCTTAACTAGCTTGATTTAATATTCCACATTGCATTCACAAATTATAACATCTCTTTGTACCCCATAAATTAATGCAATTATAAGTTGTCAACTTACAACAAAAATTATTTTATTCCTTAGTGTTTCTCTTTTGAGGCCCCCTGAGGCAGACAAAGAAACAGTCATGGATAAGAGTCCCAAATTTTGCACCATTGGCCAATGATTCCACTCTTTTCATTCATCATGTTGGTCATGTTTAAACTTTCTTAAGTAGAGGTGGAGCCTTGCACGTTATAAAAATCAGCTAGTCACTCAGAGTAAACAATGTCAGAGAAGATGTTAACCCTACTGCTTTAGAGTTATTGTTTGCTTTTTGTCCCAGGAAGTCTCAATACTTTCATTATGCCTGCAGTCTCTTTGGAGAGGATTAGAGGATTTAATATAGAGATCCACGTTTCAATTTGGAAAATATTAAGTTTTCTTTTCTTTTTTATTTTTTTAAATTCATATTGCTAACTTTAGGTCAACTGTCTGAATATTGTTAAACTCATTGACTACAATAATGCATATAAAAGACAAAGTTAATATGATGTTTGAGATAAAAAAAGAAATATAATGTTAGAAGAAATCTTCAGCTTTGAATTTGAACACTGCAGGACATTAATACAAAGGTTTTTCAATATAGTTCTTTTTTCTATTGCAATGAAAACTAGTTTCTTTCTTGTATTTATCACTTTTCACATAAACACAAGTGGATCATATATACGTAAAGTAATGATCAGAAACACTTGGTAATAAAAAGAACCAGGGCAAATAAGAAGGTTGCACAGCAACAAGAGTCTTCAAAGAATCTTCAAATTAGATAAGAATTGGGAAAAAGTGAAAAACAAGGAAAAATGAGCTTTCTATGTATCAAGTGGGAAGAATTCGTTTGAGAAGAAAGTAAGATACAATATTCTCCCATTTAAATGTGTTTATCAAGCCCCTACATCTTTTACCCACAAGTAAGTTCTTTTCTGAGAAATTAAAAGATAAGCGAAGCAAAGAAAACCCATCTTCAGTCTTGGAAAATCAATTCAAGACGTGAGACCAAAGCTAAGCGTGCCTCCAGACTTTATCCCTGGCTATGTTCTCTTCGCCAGCCATTCTTAATCTTTGCCGAGAAATTGCACTTCATAGGTTTGTCAATAATATCTTTGTTACTCTTCCCTAGTCCTGATCTCTTTCCAGAGCTTCAAAATCAAACACTATCTGCCTGACATCTGGTATTGTATACCCTATTATCAATGTTCGATGTAATTTATTTAAAAAAAAACTTGAATGCATTACAATTAGTAAAAATTCAGCTCAGAAAACCTAGATAGTGTTAAGTAACTTCTAAATTAATTTCATTTTCATATTCAAGATGTCTGGAATTGACCAAGACTCTCTCCTTGACCAAACGTTAGTCAAGCTCCTCTGAGCCATCTTCTAGACAAGGCCTAAACCTTGGCCTAGGCCCTGTGAGAACTGCAACCTATTAACACAAAGGATTTCATCCACTTCAACACTAGAGACTTGAACAAACATCAGCATGATTTCTAGCAGCTCAAGGACATGTCCCTGGGATGATCCAGCCCCATTAATTTCTTGCCTGAGAAATCTCAAGGCTTCCAAAACAATTTATTGTTTTTCCAGCCCAAACTGCAGTGATACACCCTGACCCAACACCTGCCTTGCCTAACAGGTCTCAAAACACAGCCTCCTTCACCCACATTTTGTAATTTTCCACTCCCCTGACTTTGCTTGAGTCCCCACTCATTTGTCTCTCTTAAACCTCCCAGTCATCTCAGCCAGGACTGGCGTTGAGCTTGATCTATACTGAAGTATCTCTCCTGTACTGCAGGAGACTAAATGAAATCTGTACTGCAGCCTTTATCAAATGTCCAGCTCTGTTTCACTTTGACAGAGGCAGTTGCTCCAGAGCTGATAGGCAAGATACTGGGTCAGGGTTCCACTTGCCTTCTCTCCTGTTTCTTTGCTGTGTATGACTTCTGTTCCCAATACCACGTCACGGTACAAGATGTCTGCTATAGTTCCAGCTATTGTGGCTACATTCCACCCAATTGGAAGGAGGAAGGAAGGGGAGCAAAAGCATGCCCTTTAAAGACAATTTTTGGCGGCTGCTTGTACAACTACCACTGCTGATATTGTATGGTCACACTTAGCTGCAGCGAGGATAGAGATATATAGACTTTATTCTAGGCAACCTTGTGCTCTGCAAAAACTAGGTATTGGTTATTACTGAGAGAGGAGAAAAGAGACATTAGGGTACAGCTAGCATGATCCAACACATCAGCTTCAAAATAGTTTATTTGTAAAAATTTCTGTTAATGATATCTTTTAGTCATCAGGGTCAAAATTTGTCACCTCCTCCTCTTTTTAGCCTGGAAATGAAGTTAAAGCCACATGTTCTCTTTAATGAAATAAGGTCATTCAATTAGATAATCTCTAAGATCCCTTTGAGGTATCCCATGAAATGTCATTTGCCAAAAATTATCCTATCATTTTAGCAGTTTATCTTATAATGAACATAGGACCTAAAAATAAGACCTGCGGAGCAGTAAGTGGCCCCAATATATATTGATTAAAACACAACTGAAAGAGCCCTAAACCAGATTTATTAAGGCTTAGAGAGATATTGTCTGCCAGTTAGGGAGTTAGGGGAGGAAAGTAGCATAATGACACCACCCCAAGTGTGAGCTTGTGATTTAGTATCTAGAAATGAGTTCACTTGGAGCAGGTAGATAAAAACCTGAAAAATAGATTTTCTGAAATTGAAGTATTATCATAATATTAAAACAAATGTTACTCGTCAAAAATGTGTTGCTTTTAAGATAATTTTGATTTTGTTATTTGATGATAATTTATTTTGAATTAGTGACCGAGTTTTTATAAATGGTAATAATTTTTTTCTTCTTTAAAAAAATTATTCTTTTGGTCGAAAAGGAAATGGTTTACTTGTTTCTCTATGTTCTAGGAAAAATAACAAATGCTAGAATGATCTATTTATTGAAGAAAACAGAATTTTCCCTGAAAGTCTCAGAGCCCAGATTTTTGTGACAACATTTTTGATGTAGTGTTTCAGTTTCTTTCATTATAATTGGATAATTAAGATTTTTAGACACTTTTGAGTCTATTTTGATATTGCTACCTAGAAAATCATTTATTTACCAAGAATTTAAAGTACATTATTATATTGTTAATCGTTCATGATTATAATCCATTTCTCTGTCATATCATATATTTACAGGTTTTGTATTTTTCCCTTCTTAACCTTGCCAAATTTGTACATATTTTATCATTTCAAAGAGCCATATTTTAAATATATTCAGTTTAACTCCATTTGTTTTTTAAACTCATTATTTATGTTTTTACCTATAGTAATTATTTTTGTCTTCTTACTTC
>NW_012134858.1:584966-604073 GCF_000956105.1 Propithecus coquereli
GTATTGTTTACCCTGGAATTACCATCCTTGATGCAGGAATTCTGCAGAAATCCAGTCACTAGCCTACAGCCAGGAGATTATTGTGAAAAGAAATTTTATCATTTCAAAGAGCCATATTTTAAATATATTCAGTTTAACTCCATTTGTTTTTTAAACTCATTATTTATGTTTTCACCTATAGTAATTATTTTTGTCTTCTTACTTCAAGGATACTTTAATCTCCCTTTTTGTGACTTATTGAATTAGATGTTTAGTTTATTTACTTTCAGAGTTTTCATTTAATAATTAAAATGTCAATATATGATTTTGCCAAAGAGTACAACTTTGACCATATGTCTTAAGTTATTATGTGTTATTATAGTGTTACTGTTATCTTATACCTAGTCTCTAATTCAACTTTTGATTTCCTTTTTGACCCAAGAGTTATGTGGGGAAAACATAAATTTTCTAATAAATTTCTTCTAATAAGAAACTCGTTTTCCTCAAATTAGACCCCTCTACCATTCCTTAGATAATATGTCTTCTCAAATGTCATTGAAAATGCATTTTTCCTCCATTTTCTTGTGTTAAGTCTATTATATAATGATTTTTCATTGCTCTTCACAGAGTGAAATCTATATGTTATCCTGATTTGAAATGGATTTTTGTCAAAGATGTTATAGGTTATGCTCCAAAGATTTTAGTGTAAATCAGAGAGAGAAAGAGAATGTTTTAATGTCTAGAGATTTTATTATGATAAATAGAGGCTCTACCGAGTTTATTAGTTGTTTAAAAGGACTTAAATTTAGATGCAGTTTGTAGAAAGAAAGTTTGAGTTACTTTTTCTGTGTGTAGCAGATGTCTTTAGAATCTGCTCTTTAAAACCACAGGTGATTGCAATTGCTTCTGCTCCTAAGGGAAGTTTCTCCAGTGCTGACAGCCAGTTTTACAAACAAAATACTTAAAAATTATTTTGTGAATGTGAAAAGTGAGGTCCATAGTGTTTAGAAGCAGTTAAAATAAATATTTTAACTGCTTAGCAAAAAAAAAAAAAAAAACCCAAACAAACAAAAAAAAACCCAAACAACAACGAAAAAAGGGATGTTTACGGTGTGGGAGAAGGGAAGTAAGGAAAATGAGCTGAGGGAAGAAGAAAGGGACAACCAATATAAAGAGGCTTCATGAAAAATATCAGCACCTGAACAAACCAGAATAGCCTATGAATATTTAAAAGTATAGGTTTCAAGTACTTAATCTTGAAAATCGTTTCATTGTATTTTTCTGTCATGTGATTCCTTGCAGTTCCACTGAAGCTTCATTAAAATCAGATATGGCAACAGTCTGTAATAATGGTATACGAGGCATTATAGGAAATCAAGGACACTGGTCCGTACCTTTCCTGTGGGCTGCAGTATAGAGGAAGGGACACGTGGCCTAGATTTCACAGGCACAGGAAAGTGGATCTAGAAGTGACCATAAGTGGTTACAAGAGCACAGGACTCCCATCAAAATTAGGGAATTCACATCCATTTTGAATAAATAGCAAGGACTCTTATGGAATGGCTATCATTATTGAGGTTCTACATTCCTGCCTTGCATGATACGTATCCACACCAATAAAATTTTGGAGGGGAGTTAAGGAACCAAACAATTTGAGCCCCAGCACCAAATATACTTCTCAAAGCCTTACCAGTCGTTCCAGATGTTACCCTGGTTTCCAACCCCCTACTGCCACCTTTCATCAAAGGACTGTGGTAGGCTAAGACAGGGAATTTAAGGTATTATTGCACGCATTCCACTCCTGCTCAGCCTGAGTGCAACTTCCCTTTGCTTTCGTTAAAGGTAGACACTCCAGTTTTGTTTCTCGTTATCTAGTCTCATCAGCAACATATTTCGTAGGCAATCTGCCAGGTTCCTGACTCCTGGAAGCCAACATTCCGTATTTTAAAGAGTTGACAGGCCGGGCGCGGTGGCTCACGCCTGTAATCCTAGCACTCTGGGAGGCCGAGGCGGGTGGATCGCTCAAGGTCAGGAGTTCGAGATCAGCCTGAGCAAGAGCGAGACCCCGTCTCTACCAAAAAATGGAAAGAAATTAATTGGACAGCTAAAAATATATGTAGAAAAAATTAGCCGGGCATGGTGGCGCATGCCTGTGGTCCCAGCTACTCGGGAGGCTGAGGCAGTAGGATCGCTTGAGCCCAGGAGTTTGAGGTTGCTGTGAGCTAGGCTGACGCCACGGCACTCGCCCCAGGCAAGAGAGTGAGACTGTCTCAAAAAAAAAAAAAAAAAAAAGAGTTGACAGAGTTTGTTTGTTTCCTATTTTAATATTTCTTTGATCGTTTCAGAAAGAAATTGAGCACAGTCTCAAATTACCATTTGAAAAAGAAAGCTAGTTTTCCTAAAGAGGGATGAAATCTAGCCAAACTCGCTCTTGGCCACTTACACATGACCTCTCTCGCATTTGCTTTTTTCTTTCCAATGCACCATCACATGATTCCTTCAAGGTTTGCAGCCTCACTCCTAGAATTTGTCAGTAGACGCCTACCTGGTCTTCTGAGCACTAGGCTCTCTCTCTTGAACCTTGCCACAGACTTAATCTTCTTTAAATGCTCTTGTGATTTTGTCTTTCTCCTGCTCGGAAACCGTCAACTTCCATCAGATGATAAGCTTTGTACTTAGTTGCAAGTGGGTATAACCACGCCAAGGATACCCACGACCTAAGGGTTAATCCAGGTAATCATTGTATTGTTTACGCTGGAATTACCATCCTTGATGCAGGAATTCTGCAGAAATCCAGTCACTAGCCTACAGCCAGGAGATTATTGTGAAAAGAAATTGCATTTATTTAGGTAGAAAGTCAGTGTCTGGTTGTAATAGAGTCTGACTCCATTTTCTTTTAATGTTTGACTGCTAACATCTTTAAGGCCTCACCCCTTCCACTGCCCTTTGTGCCCCCCACATCAATCTGATAAGAAAGCCTGGGTGCTTCTTCCTTTAGCATTGGTGAGAGTTTCAAACTACACAAGCCCCTTCCTGTGTGGGAAACTTCAGCCCGGCCTCACCTCCAACCACGGTAGAGGTGGTTGTCTCCTTTCCTTTCTGTTTCAAACCATTTTCAGATCAGTTTTGGAGGGCTTCCCTGCTACCTCCATAAAGCCTCATTATGTCAGTAATAAAACTTTTCATACCCTCTTGGAGTTTGTGTGTGTGGCATTGGTGTTGACATCTAAACCAATCTTTGGTTGGGGTTCCAACCTGTTCTTACAACCTGGCTATGACAGTAATAAAATAGAAGATATTCCAGGCCACAGCAAAGAGTGAAGCCGTAATGAACAATGTTCACAGAGACAATGCTCACATATTGATTCATGCCTTCATTGAGTTAATCATGTACTGAACACCAGCAAGGCAGTCAAGCAGTCAGTCATTACTCAGGAGGTTTACAAGCTGGTAGTTGGGCTTGACCGAGCTAGGAAAGGCTCTGTAGTAGCTGGTCTTGATTCCTAAGTCTATCACCTCTTTCTGGCAATACTAAACGCTTAATAAATGTAACCTAGTAGTATCATTACTACTATCATCTATTCCCTTGTTTAATTCTCACCATAACTTAAAGAGGAAAAAAATCATTGTTTACCATTTTGCAGAAAGATCGAAAGAGCTTGGGAAGAAATCCAGTTTCCATAAGAAAGGGGTTCCTTCCCAAGGAGTAGGACAGCAGCAAACTTCTGAACACAGGACTGCAGGATGCAGAAGGAGCTGGGAGCCTCTCCAAAGAGGAGACTAAAAGGTGCATGTAGTGGTTGGAAAAATATCAGTGTCATCATCTGTCCATGGAAAGAAAACTCAAAGCAGAAGTGTAAAGATACTAGAACGTAAAATTCTATTAGCTGCTCTTCTCTTTGATCTCACCATTCATCAGTCCGGAGGTCTAGCGCTGCTTAAGTAATGCAAATGGCATCACCTACCTAGGCTGATTTATGGCAATGGATATGTTGGTTTATAGCTTCCATTTCTTACACATAGAAATTTAGTTCTTCTTATGCTCTAGTCTCTGGGGTTCTGGCTTCCCAAATTCTACTCAAAGAGAATGCTTTTCATGTTTACATGTGCCTTTGCCCAGTTGTTCTCATCCCTTCCTGAGTGTAAATCACCCTTCCCTTGAAACTTCCAGTTGTGAAAAGTCACTGTGGATTAATGTTAAAAGTAGATTTTCCTTGTCCATGCCATATATCAGGAAAAAGTACATTTTTCCCTGATTAAAATTTCTCTAAGACCTCTTAAACACCATCTTTGCTATTATTATTTAAAGAATCATTCGTATCAGTGTATAAAGAAATAAACTTATCTCATTGTCATTATTTCAAATATGAGCTCCTTAGCAAGTGTCTACATAAGGCCCATGCATTACATTGTACAGTTTATAGACTGTTGTCATGTGTGCTACATAATGATGCTTATGCGAATCTCTCTCTGTCTCTCTGCAGTGTGCCTCTTTGAGCTGCTGCTCAATGATTCCTCTTTTTGAAGCCCAGGTCATGCTCCTCATGACTCTCTATACATCCCTGTTCCATCACATGGGACACACCTTCATTCTCTTCAAGGACTTCAGCACCTGCCTCCCACCCTTACTTTCCAGCCTATCTGTTCTCTGCCACTTTCACAGAGATATACATCATTAACGTGATGTCCCTTCTCATGTTTGATCTCACCGTTCCTGGGTCTTCTCAACAAGAGTCTTCGCATTCCATCAGGGTACTCCTCTGCGGAGGCACAATTCTATCTCAACCTTGTTTTCACCGGAAATATCTTACATCTGAGCCTTCCTGAACTAAAGTTTTATTCTCTGACCAAATCTCAGGCCTACTATTCATTTATACATTCAATAATTCATTTATTTATTCAATAGTCCTTAAGGACTCCCTACTATGCAACGCTATCCCCAGATCCACTGTTAGGCCACTAAATCTGCCCTTCCTGCCCATTTCTCTCTCTATCCTTGCTCCATCCCTAAACTCCAAATTTTACTATAAAGGCTCTGTAGTAGGTGGTCTTGATTCCTAAGTCTATCACCTTTTTCTGGCAATACTAAATGCTTAATAAATGTAACCAAGTAGTATCATTACTACTATCATCTATTCCTTTGTTTAATTCTCACCATAACTTAAAGAGGAAAAAATCATTTTTAGTGCTCTATATATGATAGAGCACTAAAAACATCTGACTGGTGAAAATGATTTTATGCCTCTCTCTCTGATTTTGTAGAGTCTGAGATAAGAGTTTGAAGGGGAAACTCCAAAGAAGAATGCACCCATTAGTAGTGCATGAGAACACTTGAGAATGTTAAAATGTTGGCAGTAGATATTAAGAAAATATTTCATGTTATTTTATCAATGTATTCTAACAGCCCACATAGAACATGTAAATAAACTGGTGGACATAATTTCTACATTCAAAGGAAATGGAAGATATAATTTGTCACTTAGTACATAATAGGGAAAATGGAAATTTATAAAATTACTTGGAGAACTTTAATAAGTGTCATGCTTGGACCCCACAACAGATCAATTAAAGCAAAATATCTGTGGTGAGTCTTAGCATTAGTATTTATTTTAATTTGCACAGGTAATTATAAGACTCATCCAGAGTCGAGAGGCACGAATCTATGTGAAGGGTTAAATGTTACCCTGCTCTGACAGTAGGTCTCCCTGAGACCCACTAGAAGCCATGGTGGTGTTAAGGGTCCACATATTTATTTTCCATTTCCTGAAATTTAATTGTGCCCAGATGGCTTTCTAATTGGTTTGTTTTACCTTAGGTAAGTTGAAAATCTCACTCATTCAACATGAGCTCAAAATGTACTATGCATTTTAATTACTGTGATGATTTTAGCTTTAATATAAGCTTTTTATCATGCAGCTAGAAGAACATACAGAACAACTTGCTATGCGTAATAACTTGATGGAAATTAAAATACTGGTTACCAATTGCAGCTTTTCACACAGAACTGTGTTTTCTTTGCTATCATTATAGCTAATATGCGCAGAGTGACTATACAGTAGTCCCCCTTTATGTGGGTTTCTCTTTCCACGGTATCACTTACCCACAGTCAACCACAGTCTGAAAATATTAAACAGAAAATTTCAGAAATAAATGACTCATAAGTTTTATATTCCACATCATTCTGAGAGGTGTGATGAAATCACAAAGGAATGGTTTACATCTCTCTTTTTCCCACCCGGATGTAAACCGTCCCTTTGTCCAGCAGCTCCATGCTTCCTGCACAACCTGCCCATTAGTCGCTCAGTAGCCCTGTCGGTTACAAGACTGAGTGTCAGGGTAGTGCAGTGCTTGTGTTGAAGTAATCTTTATTTTACTTAACGATGGCCCCAAAGCATAAGAGTAGTGATGCTGGCAATTCAGATATGCCAAAGAGAAGCCATAAAGTGCTTTCTTTAGGTTAAAATGTGAAAGTTCTCAACTTAATAAGGAAATAAAAAAAATTGTATGCTGGGGTTGCTCAGATCTACAAAAGAATGAATCTTCTTCTATCCATAGCATACCGTTATACTTGTTTTATTTTATTATTAGTTGTTAATCTCTTACTGTGCCTAATTTATAAATTAAACTTTTTCATAGATATGTATAGGAAAAAGATGGTGTGTATAGGGTTCAGTACTATCTGTGGTTGCAGGCATCCCTGGGGGTCTTGGAATGCATCCTCCATGGATAAGGGGGGAAAATTGTAACTGTTTTGCTTTCGAAGAAGTATTCTCACTTGAGCATGGTGTTTTTTGTTTTGTTTTGTTTTGTTTTTTACCTCTATCTGTTTTAAGTGAAATGTTATTTATTTCAGAGGGGTTGGAATGGGTGACGCGCTTTGTGGATTCAAACTTAGTGATTTGATCCATATGTACAGTCCAAACTGCTTATCGATAAAATGGAAAAAGAGAACAGGGGGTTACCGTTGCAAAGAATGTTATCTCTTTACAATGCGATGACCCATTTTGTACGATACAAGGTCTGTATGGTTCTATAACGGCCACTGCTAGATAAGGTTACTCCCTAAGCATTGCCTGTTCTCACCTCCATGCATTTCCTGGCCTGCTATGGAAAAAAATAAGACTGACACATCATGAACATGGCATGAGATTATGTCACAG
The DNA here is from genome assembly GCF_000956105.1 of Propithecus coquereli. Classification (NCBI taxonomy): domain Eukaryota; kingdom Metazoa; phylum Chordata; class Mammalia; order Primates; family Indriidae; genus Propithecus; species Propithecus coquereli. Next base: position 592,106 of record NW_012134858.1, read on the forward strand.
CCTGCATTACGTATCCAGTAACATTGCATGGTCTTAGAACCACGCATCACAGTTTCTTAGTAATCATTGATTGGCATCAGTAGCAAATGTATGCCCGTTATAGCTGGTCATTTCATAGAAGTGGCAAAACTAGGAGTGTGCTTGTTGTTCTTAAATGTCAGATGAATTAGAAAACAAATGCTGATCCTTTTACGCAGCCAAATACATTTTTATGACTTAAGCAAAGAAACTTGAGAACTGAATAAAATACACTGAACCATACAAGTCGAGTTCTAACAAACCTTGAACCTACTCGGCTGCCCTCTGTGAAGCAATCACTGACAAGTGATTAAGATGCAGTGAAATGATTTCTCACAAAACAAGTAAAAAATATATTCTGGATTTTGTGGTTGCAAATGTCTAACACTTAGCTAGACTTTAAAAGACCAGGCAATCAACTTCGAGTGCTGCACAAACCAGGGATCTCATCTTAATCTGCTCATTAGACGCATGCAAAACTGATGAGGAAATGGGCTATTAAGTACAGAGTCACAGAATTTGTGAGCCGCAGAGCTGGAACTATCACTCGAGTCAACTAACTCCTATTCTAGGCATACCCAGGGTGCCTTTCAAATTCTGGATCAAGGAAGTGGTCATTTGTTTAATATTGGTACCGTAGCTTTGGATTTTGATTTTTAAAAAATAGGTCAAAATCTTTGTTTCCAAATAAAACATCTTCAGATTCTGAGTGATCTGAATTAAGTTTAAGAAAGTGAGAAACTAATAGAGCGATAGTCTGGCCCCAAATCTCCACTGATATAGTTAGATGAATGAGGTTGAGACAGATAATAGCTAAATTTCCTTCTGACTTCTGATTCTTTACACCAAAATATCCCATTCAAAATTATTCCGTAGTTTCTAATGGTTAACTAGGATATAATATTTCTCTTACAAAAGCATTCTATACACATATTTTTTTTATGTACTTTGATTACAAAGGATTCTTGTCCATTTAAAAACCAAACCCTCATCTGGAACATAGAAAAATAACACTTACATAATAGGGTCCAAAATACTGTCTACAGAGAGCTAAAAGAAGTTTATGGTAAATACACTACTGCCAATTAAAGAACATTATTATTATAATCATGAATATGCTTATGCAGCTCTAGAAGAAACTACAGTGGCCATGATAACTTTAAAATTGAAAAGCATTTGTTATATTCATACCATCATAATACAAAATATCCAGATGATTGCCTAACAATTATTTATCTTTTCCTAAAACCATATTATTCACCATCACTAGAATTGGAAAGAACCCTAGAAATCATATATTTCCAGGGTTTTTCTACCTTTAACAGAACATTTTCTTCCTGTTAAGAAAAAAGGTGAAAGTCCATTATATAAGTTGTTTTGAATTGCTTTTGTTGAGGCAGATTCAAAGTAGCTCTTTCCCTTTCCACACTCAGCAATATCTCAGTCAATCCTAAAAACCACTCCTAATCCTTCTTTGAATTAAATATGAAAATCACTGATCCAGTTCAACCCTCTTATGGGTACAGAAATCCAAGCTCAGTGTAATCAAAGATGGTGGATGAGTGTTAAAAAGAAATGCCAGTGAGCAGTAAAGGATTAACCTCATCCCAAAATAGGTATGGCCTTTGCTCTTGACTCCAGGGAGGTAATCTCAAAGCCCTTGGAATGTCACCTGCCCAATAAGAGTGTCTTTGTTTACTCGGGGTGTTTGGGACATGCATAGACTCAATGTTAATAAATGATTTATGATGGGTGCCCTTAGCACATTTATCAGTTCAATGACTAGACGTGCTAGAGACTAAGGTCAGCCACACAGGTGGTCACCTATATGTATGTGACCAGGCCCCAGTAAAATTTCTGGATACCAAAGATGGGGTGAGCTTTGCTTGTTGGCAATACTCCATGTATATTTTCACATGGTGGTTGCTGGGAGAAATAGGGTCATCCACAAGACTCCACAGGAAGCAGACAAGTAGAAGCTCACACCTGATGACTCCTAGGTGCTGCTTTGTATGCTCCTTCCCTTGGCCGATTTTAGTCCATGTCCTTTCAGTGCAGTAAATTGTAAATATGAGTATAATGGCTTTTCTGAGTTCTGTGAGCTCTTCTGGCCAATTATTGAACTTTAGCATGGTCTTGGGGACTTTTGAACATTGTAAGCAGTCACTATCTTGATTTCCTTGGTGCATTTCTCTTTTTATAATACCACATGGGTAATCGACACAATCCATTTTCAATTTAGCCCAATGAAGAATAAGCATTATATTATATACGGAACTCTTTATGTGCCATCATCTTCATTAATAGCAAGGAGTATAATAGAGGTAAAGCCATGGATAAGATTTAAAGCATTTTCTATACCACTTATTAATAAAGTATTATCTAGATTAAGGATTATAAACATAAACAAAGAATTAACCTAAACATTTATATCCCTGTAATATGCTAAAATGAAAAAAATAAAAAAAGAATTAAACTTTAAAGTTTTTCTAACAATATTCACATGAATAACTTAGAATTTTTAAAACACATTTCATTATGTGAAGTATTGTCACATATTTATTTCATTTATTTTTCTCACAGCTCTGTGTGCTAGGAAGCTATTATGGCTATTTGTATTGTAAGACCAAAAATTTTAACTGTTGCTCTGACATCTTTGAACCTCACAGGGACACAGAAGCCTATGTGTTCCCCTCCTCTTACCACATATGTCCCACTCAACGGGAAAGGCTTCCTGCTCAGCTAGTTCCCTTATCAGCTGGGCCAGCTGCAGTCTATCTAGTCCTCAGTTCTTCCTCAGAAACCTAGCAGGTTTGACTTACCTACCAATCCAGCTAGTATTCAAACAAGCCAATCACATCCTTTTGTGGGAACCAAAGGTCACCTCACCTTTTGTTACTACAAAGACTGCTTCCCCAGCCCCTTCTGGTTCATGCTACTCCTGAGCATAACCCCATGGCATGTAGTGTGCTCCTCCCCTGGGCTGTGTGTATATAGGACTAATAAACTGCTGCCAATCTCACCTGTCCAGTGTCAGGTGTTATATGTTTGGCCATCTTGTATTATTTAGGGCATGAGATTCCCCCTTCACCAGTACAGTGAATAGAAGGTGGTCAGAACGCCATTGTGCAGATGAATTAAACTCATCTTTTATGTCATGCACATGTATAATGAGACGTTCTAATCACGTACTTCTTTAATCATAAACATTCCTCTTCCTACTGAATCCAGGCTGATATTTCAACTGTATGAAAGCCAAGATGAAACAATTGTGAGAGCTCAGTGTTAAAAAAGAATAACTAGGAGAAACTTTTCCAGGGCTAGCACCTCGGTTAAAGATTAACATTAGAGAGCAAAAGCTTCAGTTTTCTTCTTTTTCTTAGGCCAAAAGATTGCACAGACTTCATTGGCAACCTGGTAGCAACAGCCTCAGCAAATAGATTAATTTTGGTCAATGCCAATGTTTTATGGAACTGGGTCTGAAACAGTTCCTTACAGGTCATTTGGCTTGTTTCAATTTTATGATCATATCTTGCACCCATGAGTCTAGGCTTATAGCTACAATGGTGCTCAAAAAGGGGTTGCTGAGGAGTCAAGCCCAGCTACACTGTCCAGCCTCAAGACAAGTAGAGGGCTGCAATCTGCTGTGTTTTTATTGGATACTGTTGATGTAGGAAAAACCAACCAAAGTGCTTTATCTATTTTCTAACTCAACAATAATCAACACAGAAGGCTTCTGTGACCTCGGATTTCTCCCACCAATAACCAATCAATTCTGCAACTGGGTGTCCTCTAATTCAATTGTGACACTACCTACCTGCAGATAGTGTCAGACCCCACAGGTTGAGGGGTTAGCCCCACAAGAGTGCCCCCCACTTCCACTGCCAAACCCAAGCCACATGTTTTCACCAGTACTCCTGACCAACTGTCTATAAATTGGGGTTTCCAAAACCCCCTCCTTGGGTTTGATTAATTTGATAGAGAGGCTCACAGAACTTAGGGAAACACATTTACAGGTTTATTATAAAGGATATTACGAAGGATACATTTGAAGAGTTACATAAGGCAAGGCATGTGGGAAGCGGCACAAAGCTTCATGCCCTCCCCAAGTGCGCCACCTTCCAAGAACCTTCACGTATTTTGCTATCTGGAAGCTCTCCAAATCCTGTCCTTTGGGGGTTTTATGGAGGCTTATTACTCAGGGGTGATTGATTAAATCATTGGCTATTGGTGATTGACTTAACCCTCAGCCCCTGTCCTCTCTCAACTCCCCGGAGGTTGGGGAGTGGGGCTGAAAGTCCAAATGATCTAATTAAGCCTTGGTCTATCCAGTGACCAGCCCCCATCCCGAAGCTACCTCAGGGCTGCCAGCCACCAGTCAACTCAAGAGCATACAAAAAGACCCTTAATTTGAAGTGTCTAAGAATTTTAGGAATTGTATTCAAGGAGACTGAACGAAGACCAAATATATATTTCACAATTGTCACAGACGTTAATTTCTAGGATTTCATTATAGCATACTGTGAACCCGATGGACTTGTATGGAGAGGTACTTACACAGTATCTTTACAAAATAATAAAGGTACTTGCTCGAAGTTGTGCAGCTTGCTTTTAAGGGTTGGGAGACAAAAAAAAATTGTGGTTCTATCTTTTATTTATTTTTGACTATAAATTGACAATTGTATAAATTTATGGGGTAAAAAGTGATGTTATGATTTATGAACACAATGTGGAATAATCAAATCAAGGTAGTTAGCATAAAGTTAACATTTTTGTGGTGAGAACATTTAAAATTTACTTTGTTAGCAATTTTGAAATGTACGATGCTCTATCATTATTTACCATGTTGTGCAATAGAACTAAAAAATAAAAACACATTCCTCCTGTTTAATTGAGATTTTGTACCCTTTGACTATCATCTTCCCGTTCCCCCATCCCTCAGCCTTTGTAACCACCATTCTATTCTCTGCTTGTATGAGTTCTATTTTGAGAATTTCAGAGTCCTAAAAATAGAGTGGGCTTTCCATTCAGGAAGCTCAAGGATCATAGTTACTTCTGCCTCTGTATTTTGCATCTATGGGCAAGTTGTTCTACTCCCTTAATTTTGTCTTCTGAAAATTTAGAATAATTATCTTGGAAGCAAATTTAATAGATATAATATTTTTGTTATATTTAAACACTGTAATTTCAAAACCTATTCACTTACAAGTATGAAGTTAAATATTCTGAGAAATAAAATGATCTAAAGTTTTATATATGACCTCCAGATTAATACATATACACAAGATTAAAGAAAATAGAGTCATTATAGAAGATTTAGGTAATTTTCCTTAAATAAGAAAAAAATATGTAACAGTGAAATAACCATACCTGCCTGGAAGCAGAAATGTGTTAAAAGTTTAAAAGTTGATTATTTTGCTTTTGAAAAATTTTTGTCTGTACCATCTCTTAATTTTGTTGGGAATATTTTACCTACTCAGAAGTTCCCAAGAAAATGTTTATGGCTTTGTCTCCTACGGTATATGTAAAATAATGTAAGTCCAGCCATGTTTCTGACAATCACCTGCAGAGACTGCGGGAATCTGAAAATGGGTTAGTGTTAGAGAACAGGATCATGGACACTGGGAGGGATTTTGGAACATCCTTTTCAAAGCACAACCTGTCTTATGAAGTAAGAATGTTTAATATAAAGCAAAAGTATGCCTTCTAGAGAAAGTACATTTTATGTCAAATTCTGCTATGTTGGAATTTTGAAGAGTGACTTGAGAAGTTTGAGATACATTTGAATTTCCCTTTATTGCTCTAGTCAGTAAAGACCGAAAACCCAAATCCAGATCTGTATCAGATTGTCTTCCTTTTAATTTCTGATGTAAGGTAAATAGGGCCATCTTTTTCCTGTCCTCATTCAATACTGTACATGCAAACTGCATAGCTGATAAAATTGAAACCGAGGAACTAATCTGATTAGGCCCACCAAACTTAATCTGCCCTGCTTGCTTCTAGTCCCTTGCTTCTTGTTAATTTTTTGATCTATGTAGCTAAAAGTCACATAGCCTAAACTCCCCCTAGTTTCCTTATAAATGACATCACTACTGTGGGTCACTATAGTAACGGGTGCTTAAAGTTGTTTTTCAGTAACTAGGGGGTAGTTCTTGTCCAGTGCAAGCCAGTTGAGACCACTGACCCTTCAAATGGGCCTGCAAAGATGCTCAAAGACTGACCCTGTGATGTTGGAGGGCCAAAAATTCCACCTCAGATCATGCTAACCCCACCATTTTCTGAACATGGGTTCTACAAAGAGCCACGAAGCTTGGCTACACATGACGTGTGTAGCTCGCCAATTACCTCACTTTTCCTTACCCACAATCACCTTTTCCCACACTTCAGACTACCTCGCTACTCTATCCTACAAATATCCCTAAAACCCCATCTTTGCAGAGGCAGATTTTATATTTGTTTTCATGTCTCCTCATACGGTAGCCTTGTGAACAAAATCTTTTCTCTTGTGCAAAACCCGTCCTCACAGTGATCAGCTTGCTGTGTGTGGGAGAACAAACCTGGCCAGTGACATAATGGTTGTCTTTTTCCCCAATTTCACACACACACACACAAAATGAGTCTTTAAAAAATAAAAATTTTATTATGCAAATATATGCTAAAAGAAAAGTGTACATATTTGAATTTCTGTGGCAGACAAGCCAGGAAGATTAAATTTATACATAATTCCATTGTGGCCTACAGACAGACATAATGCATAGAATCAGCTGAGTTGTTGTTGGTTTAGGCACAATATAAGTTGAGTGAACAAGGAGGTATAAACAGTTTTATTTTTCCATTTCTAAAGTGTAAATATGATTATTATATTTAAACATTTTTAAATATTTGATATTCATAAATTATATATTCAGTTATAAAAATGTATCAAAGTTTTCCCTCCTGTCTTCTGTATTTTGTGTCTTGGTGATCTACATCCTGATCATCATACATTGCCCAGTTTCTCTCCAGCAAGAACTCCCCTCTGAGTCAGACTGACATAACTAACCATCAAATGAACTTTTTAGCCCATATATACTTAATGTAAAACCAAAGCTAATTTCCTATCTTCCTCCTAATCATTTTCTTTCTCCTGCATTGTCTCTTTCCTGTTGGACGTCACCTCACCAGACCTCACTCCAGCACATCTGTCCTGATGGGTCAGTGGCCTTGCCGTACCAGCTGTTATGTGGCCTGATTGTCACTGCTGCTTGCATTCATACATATACATGCATGGAAGACTGCCGCAGCCAACAGAATGTGGGCACATGTGGGGCACCTCACATCCAAACAGAAGCTCTAAAGAGAATCCCTAGATTCTGCCAGCATTCATGTTTCTGTCCTGTCTTGCTACTGTGGAGAGAAGTGGAGAAGAATACAGCTGAAAATCAGTAGAAAAGTATTTCAGTATTTAAACAACGATTTAAGCTACGTTAGTGTGTAGTGGATCGCCATCAGCCTTGTAGGTGCATGTGCGCCCAACCTGCTCACGTAGTCCACTGCCTGCTGAGCCTCCACTAAACCTCGGAGGGAACCTAGCCAGACTGACACACTCTGCCTTCAAGGAGCCTCTCTTCATTTCTCCTCCCTCTCCATTGGCAGCACCATCATCCACCCAGCCTTAACTCTTCCAATTCAGGAACTTTCCCTATCCAGCTGATGAACAAGAGTACCTCCCAGATATCTTTCCAACCATCCCATCTCGTATCACCTCTAGAACTTGGTTTAACCTCTCACCACGACTATGCCTCTGCAAGGGCCCCTGGATAGGTCTTCCTCTCTCCCTTCTACACACCAACAGTGAAACTGGCTTTTCTAAAAGAACAATGTGTTGACATCACTTCCCCTCTTAAGAACTTTCAATAGTTCTTCATTTTTATAGATTCAGTTAAAAGGTCTCTAAAGTGATATAACTCTCCTCCATAAGCCAGTCCCCCTACGTCTCTAGTTTCATTTGCCACTCCCACCTTTATGTAGAATGTTCCAGAAAAGCCACTATGCTTGTAATTCATCTCACATTCATTGTTTCTCTACACCTTTGCCTTCACTCATGCTGTACTGCCTTTCTTGAATGTTCTTTTCCTTTCTCTTTCCTCAGGCATCACTTAGAACATTTTTTGACTCTCCTATACAAGGACAAGTGTCCTCCTCTCTTTTCTTCCATAATACCTTGTGCATATGTCTATTATTAAATTTAATACATTGTATGATTTTTTTATTTTTGTGCCTATTTTTCCCTATAGACTTAGTTACGTGATGTTATAAACTGAACCCTATTTGTCTTTGCATTGCTAATACATAATATACATGGCAAATTCCAAAATATTAATTAAGGAACCAAATAACAGATGAATGAATGAATGAATACATGAATGAGTCACTGGATATAACCATTATTATATCATATTTAAATTTCTTATTTAAATCATAAATCAATTTATGATTTATATGCTTTCATTTTCTAAGCTCTTAGATGGCTGGAATCATGTCTTTTATCCCAGTATCTAAATCAGTGACTCAGAGTAATAACCACTTAAATGTTTGCTTAAGGACTGGATGAATGAATGCCGAGAAAATTAAATGTTAAAAGAAGATCTGACAAATAAGGGAGATCATTATCAAAAACAAGACTTCAAATACTAAATTACACATTTTAGGTAATTCTTAGGGCTGTTTTATTTTCTTTATAAATTCCTTTACAATTTTCTTTTTCTTACTTAATGAGCTAAAGGAATAAAGATATTATTCCTATTGTGGGTTAGTTATTTAGTATATGTAAGCCAGGAAAAAATAATTCAGTAGCCTATTAAAATGTATTGAAGCGTGTGTGTATGTTTCTTAAACAAATAATTAGAATGTAAGGTAAATCTCATACCATGCTGTCTTGTTTTGTGAAAATTTTTAAATGTTTCAGCATTTTAAGGCAAACCCATTATTATAGTTAAGATTTAGTTTCAAGCAAGAGATTTATGTGTTTCTGAACCATTAAAGAAAATTAGTTTCTATTTCAGTTAGTTTAGGAAAAGGTAAAGCAAATAGCATAACCCAAGAGATTTATTTTGATTGCCAGGATAGAATAATATTTAGGGAGTTTTAGGCCATGGAATAAATATAGTTGGAAGACCCTAAGAGAGGAACCATGACTGTAAACTGAATAGCCAGGGGAAATTCTGCTATTAAAAAAGACGTTATATATATAAAACCAGACATTTGGAAATGTAGGTTGGGATCTGGGAGAATGTCCTCCTGTCCCTTTGAAGATAGGCTTAGAGTTGAGGAAAGGCATTTCCCAAAAGAGATATGGGAAAAGGGACCCTGGCATAATTCTTCTCAGTTAATAGGTTCTGATGTAAGTGCAGATAAGTTTGTTCATATCTAGCATTGGAAGCAACATTGGTTAGCAAATTAAGGAGTGGAGTCCATATAAACATTGATAAAATTAATGTGGCATGTTCCTGAAACAAGCTCTTTGCTAGAATTTAAAAGACTGTTTATCATTTTCCATTTTATGAAGCATATATTAAAGAGGATAATTCATTGTTAAAGTAAATGTTTATAAGTTATTCAGGTAAATGTATAGCTATGACTCTATAATTTCCAACAGCTGAATACACTGTCTTACTTTGCTGCTGAAGGAGAGCCCAGGGGCATAGTTGTCCCAAAAAGAGAGGGTTATTTCCTCAAGGCAACCTGAGTTAACAAAGTCTTGTGGAAAATAAATTCTTAGTCAAGAAAAGCCAAGGTGGCAGCTAGACAGATAAACAGTGCTAAATGTCAAATCTGAAAGGCAGTATACAAACTTGTTTACCGGTTTATAGGTTTGTGAAGACAGTGGTTACCACTTAACCCCACCTCTTAGCATCATACCTGAAACGCAGCAAAAATGCAATAGACATCTGTTGTTGGAATAAATGAATAGATAAATAAACGACTATATCAGAATGAAAATGGAAAAATCACACATCAGGACTGGTTGTTGGGAGCTGGGGAAACTGGAGGGAACCTGAGCTAAGAGACTGATTGAGTGCTGAGGTCACGCTGAATCCCACAGCTCTCCTGTAAGACCAGGGACAATGCATGTTGCTGGGTTGGTCATTCCCATTTGAAGCAGCTAAACAGGAAAGAAACGAAAATATTTCTATCCAGTGAAGAAGTAATGACTAAAATAATAGAATACAAACAACAATAGACCTATTTTTACTCATGTTTTTCTTAACACTTTAGATTTAGCATTTGTATTTTGTAATGATTTTCAAAATAATCCATTGTTAGACATTGTACCTTGGCAAGCCTATGTTTTTCTGTCAATGTATTTAATTAATGACCCTACAGTCAATTTGTCAAATCTGTGGGTATTTCAAGCAGTTCTAATTTTTGCAGTAAGATAATTAATTGAATAATGCTGTGAATGTAAGTATCAAAAAATGCTTCCTATAATCCTTACTTCTGGTAACTGGGGGGGATGTATTTTACCAAGATGCTTGTAGAATAAACTTTATTTCTCTTGATGAAGAATTAATGTTCATTATGAAAAACTGAGAAATATAAAACAAAAAAAAAATAATGGAATGGAACTGCATCACATCCGCCTGAACCGTTGCTGACTGTAGCCATGGCTACAAATGACAGCTCCAGATAAGCTCAGACTCACCCTCTGTCATCAGCATTATCCTTCAAGCATCCCCGATATATTCCTTTATTTTGGCCCCAGAACTTCTCCAGTGTAGCAGGAAAGCACTCAGCCCTTGTGTAGCCATCACCTAGAAGTACAGGTGAGTTAATATTCCTGCAGTCAACCGTCAACCAGAAAGAGGGATGGGCAGCAATGGATAAATGCTGCAGGCTCCAGTCCTTCTGGAAGATATTCTGAACACTTCTCAGGAGGTTCCAGTGGAACAGAGCGCCTGTTTCCCACAGAAGCAACACTGTTGGCTTTTCCACCTTTTCTGTCTCACTTTCCCCTCACTCCTGCACCTGGTTTCATCTCTTAAGTAAACTACCTGATTGCAAATCCTTTTCTCAGCCGATATTTTCAGGAGAACCCAAGCTAAGACACATAGTAACAAAATTTATAGCTATGGTTACAGCACCTAAAGATAACCAACCCTAACATTTTGGTGGGCATTCTTCCAATTTGGCTTCTTTTCAAAAACTATATAATAAGATTCTATATTTGGAAATAGCTTGAACATTACCAAATTATGCACACCAAAGGATGAAAATCTCCTTCCTTATGTCTATGAATCAATCTCCAACTTCCCTATCCCTAGCCAGTAAGCCCTACGACAGTTTGATACAAATCCTTTCTGCCATCTTTTTATGCCCTTTTATATATAAAAATGTATATGCACACTCTATCTTTCCTGGTTAATATCAACAGCACTTACAACTACATCTTTTTCTGTATTTCTTTGACCATCTTTCATAAGATATATAGAGTTATCCTTTTTGTTATCTTATGAATAGTGTATAATTGACCTTTTAATTACCTCTTTGACCCATGCTATGTCTTAAGTAATATAGAATGAATAAATAAATCACTAATGGATGGCATACAATTTAAATTTTAGTAATGTTAAGTGAATCTGAAATCAACAACCTGTTTCAAGTGTTCAGGATCTATTTTAATCAGCAATTGTTGTCCAATAAACTGTTCCAAAACACAAGATCGAGAATAACAATCGTCTGGAGCATCTACGAGTCAGCTGGGACTAGCTGATCTAGGCTGAGATCGGTGAGCAGCAGCCTTGCTCTCATTGCAAAGTACAGATGGTTAGGTTCTCTCCACTTCAAGTTCCAGTGGCTAGGATGGCTTTGCGTCCACGTGTCTGTCATCCTTCTCCAGGGATTGCTAATGTGAATGCTTGTTCTTCAGCTATGCTGCTTTCATGTTAATAGAAAACTGGCCAAAAAATTA
>NW_012134858.1:604306-615104 GCF_000956105.1 Propithecus coquereli
CATGCCTAGTGTATAAAAACCCATAACTGATCTTCTCTGAAACATAGAAAAGTATTGTGGGATGGAATTATCTTACATATACACAGATGAGTTTGGGATAATCAAGGTCTTATTACTCTGCCATGAAGATGAGGTCTTCAATTTCTTCTTTTATGGTTGGGTTTTCTCTTGTGAAATCTAGATCATGATTCAGGCCACATCATACTCTTACTCTAATGGGAAAGCAGTTTTAGTGATAATTCCTGTTTAAGCCAACCCATTGGTAACTAGTTCATTGCTTCTCTCTTCTCCTTCTGGCAAATGTCTTTAAAAGCAGCTGCAGCTGTTACAACCCAGAGAAGGTGTCCAGCGATTTTGAGCTGAGTGGTCATCTCTTCCACACTGACTGCCGCGTCTTGCCTGTGCTGTATATTCTATTTACTGGTTGTATCTGAATACTGAGGATTCTTAGAACCATCATAGCATCATGGTTCAAAATGAGGAAAGGGAAAAAGTGATAACCCTGTGCAATGCAATTTTGACATTAACTACCCGGAGTTAAGCCAAACTTTACAAGGCAAGCATTTCTCCATAAAACTGCCCTCAACTTCAGACACCAGCTGCAAGCTGGGGGATTCCTGGGCCATTCCCCCTTCTGACCAACTGGCTATAAATTTGGGGATTCCCCCCACCCTCCCTGTTTTGATTATTTTCTAGAATGACTCATAAAACTCAGTAAAGTACCATACTTATAATCACAGTTTTATTATGGCAATGAAGGGTACAAATAAGAAGAGATGTAGAGGGCAAGGTTTGTGGGCATCACACATGAAAAGCTTCTGGGTCCACTCACTTTGGAGCCAGGACATGTCATCCTGTTGGCACTTTCATGTGTATTATCAACCAGGAAACTCACGTGAGCTTAGCATCCAGAGCTTTCATTGAGAGTTCACTATGTAGGTATGATTGCTTGAATCACTGGCCATGAGGTTGAACTCACTCTCCATCCTCCCTCCCCTCCTTGGAAGTCAGGCTAATATCAAGTGGCTCAAAGCCCCAACCTTCTAATTACATGGTTGGTCCTTCTGGTACAGACATACCCCACCCTGAACCTTTCTTTCCTTAGCATAAACTTACTTCTGGTCCAAGTGGCCCACCGTGAATAACAAAGACATGCCTGTCACTTGGGAAATTCCCTGCCTCCCAGGGACTATGGACAAAGACCAACCAGATTCTTTAGTATACAATACTTTGGCATATATGACTGAATATCTAAAATAAAGCTCTGTTATTTGATCTCTAAAACAAGAATAGGAAGCAGTATGAGTAGAGAGAAGTGGTGATGTTCTTCATAAAGCCAGAGAAGCAAGTATAAATATATCTATTAATAATTCTCACATCAGAGCAACACAATCTAGGGATTTAACACAAGTACAAAAATATAATAATGAAAGGAAAACCAAACTTTTAAAGTTGAGCAAAAAGAGTCAGAATGCTTGGATTTGAAATCCAGGTGTATCTCAGCTAATTCTCCCTTTCGGCAAATCACTTAAACCCTCTGAACTACTCAATTTCCTCACCTCTAAAGCAGGAATAAAATATCTTGCAGGGATGTTATAAAGAATATATTTGGTGAACAAAAATGATACTTAGGTTGGGGGTAAATATCTAATTGGAGAGGAATCTGACTGTACAATAAAAAATTTTTATTCCCCCAGTTGTGGAGATTCAGGGCCTCAATTCCAGTCACATGACTTTTATTTCTCTGACTATGAAGTTGTGCTTAGAGACAATTAGGAGAAATTATGTACCAACCAGTGATGGACTTTGCAAACCAATAATTACTGGACCAGTGGCAGGAATGATCATTGTAAATTTTTAGCAACTCTGGTTTACTAAATCTGGTTTCTTTCTGTTATTTGGGCAGAAAATTTGACATTCTCTCCTGGAAATCCTTCAAGAGTAACAAATGACATAAAACGCTTTTCCATCGTGTTGATGGCAATGAGCAGGCATCTACTCTGAAATTCCATACACAGTTGATGCCTTTCCTCTGCAATGGCTACAACCTTTAAGCAACCTGTTCTAAACAGTATCACAAATTCCTGCAGGCTATTAACTTGAAGATTTTTGTTTTGTTTTGTTTTCAGAGGCTGTCAAGTTCTGATTGGCAAATGATCTACGGACGGTTAATATGTTCTTCCACAGGTCTACAGTTCTTGTAGCTGAGGAAATTAAATGCCTTATCTTCCCTATATGTGAAATAAAAGAAATGCAGGTCCTGAACTGGATGTCAAGATACAAATGTCTTGAAACATGCTGACTTTGCCTTTATACATAACTGCCCTTCCTGCTCTCCAACTTTCCAACTGGGCCCATCAAATTAGCAGCCAGCAACTGTATTCCAGCAGCTTATTCTTACAGGCAGCTTCTTTGTAAGGGATGAGAAAAATGTTTGAGAAGCAGAATTTTTTGCCAAGGTGAGAGGATTTGTTTTATTGTAGAAAGAACTTATATGAGGTAAGAGGATAGTGTGATTATGTGATTACACTATGAAGGACTCCCAGATATTGATTACTATGTTCCAGGTACTTGACGTACATTATGCACTTCATGTGCTTTATGTGCCTTGTTTCGTTTACTATTCACATGGATCCATAAGATTAGCATTATTACTGCTCAGGCTGAGAACGTTTAAGAGAATTGCTACAGGTGGTAATGCCAGAAAGTGCTAGAGTCAGTTTATAGACTATTCGTGCCACTGTTCTTAAAGATTACACTCTACTGCCTCTCTGGGGAAAGATATTTAACAAAAAATCATATGGGCAAGGCCTGATACATGCCGTCAAACAGAAACAAGATGACATCCTGAAATTTACAGGGATGTTTAATCTGTCTTAATATGTGAAAAAACTGTCCAGTAGTCAGAAGCATCCTGATTTGAATCAGGTTGCCTATGAGTTGGTGAGCTCCCTGCTATTGATGGGGTTCAACTGAGGAATGGAAACAGAGATACCCCATGTTCTCACTTATACCTATAAATGGGAGCTAAACTAAAGATATACATGGTCGTAAAGAGCAGTAATGAACATTAGAAATTAAGAAAGGGGAGGGTGGAAGGAGAGTGAGGGATGAAAATCTACCTCTCGAGTATGATGTACCTATAACCTCTCTGGTTATAGGTACACTGAAAGCCCTGACTTCAGCATGATATAATTTATCCCACATAACGAAAAACCCTTGTACCCCCAAAATTTTTTAAAATAAAAATTAAAAAAAACTCAAAACTAATACAAAAAAAGAAAGATATTTTTGTTGTTTATAAGCTACCCAGTCTATGGTATTTTCGTTATAGCAGCCCAACCAGACAAAGACACTAAGTCAGCCACAAAGATGTCATTTATAAATGTTCAGAATATCCATTAGTCATTAACCTGGGAAAGGAACAAAGTACTACATTTTTATTAGTTGAAATTCTCTGAAATATGTATTATGTTTTGGGTCCTGTTTTGTCCTGTTGGATTCTGAAATATGTGTTATGTTTGGGTCCTAAAATTGAACTTTTTTCTCTGAAATGACCACATGGGGGTGAGTAGTTCTTATACTCTTTCCTTCGATGGATCAAGATTTTCTCCTGAAGATATTAATGTAAAATACATAAAAACAGGAGGCCCATTAAAGATCTTATGGCTTCAGTTTATCTAGAATCAAGCCCTGTAATCAATCAGTATAAACCTCTGGTACGCTTGGTAGGGATTTTTAAATATATATCAAATCCACGTTGTCTTGGCTGGAGCACATTTGGCTGAGTGTTATATGGTGAGTGTGAGTGAGGGAAGCCTCCTCTTTTGCACCTTGAAGAGTCACTGTAGCCTTGGTAGAATGGTATGCCATTAGCCATGGAAGAGGCCAGAACCAAGGTCTAGCCAGGCCACACCATACATTTCAGGACCAACTGGCACTGAAGTGTTTTTTTGAAGGTCCTCCTCATACTGACCTAATGTCAGGTGGGGGTAACCATATAATCTATTTAAACTGGGACAATTTTGAGAGTGAAATGAGAAACATGGGTAAACTTGGACTATCCCAATTACACCCAGGCTTCCAAGCATCTTAACTAGTGGTGGAGTATTGGTAAATGATTAAAGGTTTTTGCCCTCTGGGGCTGAGTGGATTAATCTTTCTCAGCCAGGGAGGAGGAAAAATTCCATGAGGTTAAATCACTGGTCTTCAATGCTGTTTTAGTGCCTTGGTGACTCATTTCTTCACTAGTAACTTCAACTTGGCTGTAGTGATTTGCAGCTTCAGAAGCGAAATAATGTACAAGGTAGAATAACTAGAGAGAAAGCAAAATGTCTTTAATAGTCAGGCCATATGAAGGCTAAAGGAGCAATACTGAGGTGTCTTCATTCTCAGGGTCAATTGGACCTCCAATGTAAATTGGACCTCCCAGCAGAAATAGACAAAGAATCCCTAAAGAAATGAGAGAAAAACAATAGTGTGTATATTCCTCCTCAAACACCTGTCATGCTGGGAGCTGGAAGGAAGATAATACATAAGAAAGAAACTCAGGACAAAGGGGCTTGTGTGTGTAGTGTGTGTGTAGGGGCTTGTGTGAGACATAGGTACAAATTACTACAATGAAAGACAGAAGAGAATAAAGTGACTCCAGAATTCAGAGGGAGAATTGTGCAGCATTAACAGAGTGATTATAAAGGAGAAGAGTAAGCTGGGCTTTGGTGGAGAAGTAGCAAAAGGTGGCGGGGGCGAGGCATGTTGTAGGCCATTCTATATGTTAAATACAACAGAGGTGAGAAGGCCAAAGGCTGGCTTTGGGGAGGGTTGAATTTGATCTATCCAGAGACAGAGCTAGAAGAAGTTCTAAAGGTTACTATGACAGGAGCTGTCACTTTTAGCTGGTACATCTGCCAAACAGACCCTCTGGACTTTTCCCTGTGTCAACACAATGAGAAAGTATCATCTAAAGGTCTTGCCTGTAACTTTTATTTAATACCAAAGTGTAGGCTGTTTACTTTCCATTAAAGGGGGTGGAGCAGTGATATGAACAAATATTTTTATTAGTAGACTATATTACCAAAGTAGATTGTCGCAAGACACACACACCAGAAATAGCAAAAGCGGGGAGTGACTTCCCAATATGGAGAAGGGGTGAATGAGAGACTTTCAGCAGCCCACATTCCTACTGTGGAATCATGTAATTCTGGCCATAAAAAAATCCCTTTGACCTTCCCAAGCCCTGAAACTAACATATAAAGACACTGGGAGACTGTGGGACAGAACTGCTCCAAGGAGGGAGCTCACACTGGGTCTCACAGATTTTCTGGACCTAAGCAGCCACAACAAGACATTATTTTCAAACCTAGCCTCTGGAAAATTGCACACTGTCCTGGGATCCAGCAGAACTGGAATTAGGCATTATGGAAACTTGAGCTGTGCTACTTAGACAGTGGAGCAAGTCAGGAGCACTCCAGCATCCAGGCCTCACTCACACCACCAATGGTTGGTGTGAAAATGTGAGCACTGCTGTGATGTGAGACAAGGATATGAGGAGAACACAAGTTGCCTCTGGAATTGGTTGCAAACAGGCAGGACTCCTGGAGCCAGGGCAGGGGGGCAAGCCCCACTGGGCCTGGGGTATGAAAGGGACATGTGTTCCCCATCAGTCAGCCCAGGCTATGGGTACCAAGGGTAGCCCCACAATCTGTAGTGTCTGGATCTCAATGCAGCTGCTACTACCTTTCAATCTAGTACTCTGCCTGAGGCTCGAGGATCACCCCACCCCCACCTACCTTGTCTGGTGCCTACTCTCACTATTTGGGTACAAGCCCACCAAGCTAAGATTCATCCCCACTCCAAAGCAAAGGACATAGCCAGTCCTTGAGTCCTTAGGATTGCCCAACCTAATCCTTCATCTTGGCCACCTGAACACTCTTCCCAGGAGCTTGAGGTTGGGCTTCAAGTCTCAGCTGCTACTACCTCAGCTGGAACATACCATTGCAGCTGCTGCCAACATTAACACACACCACTTGGGGCCCAGAGAATCATCCCACTTTTGCTACTCCCATTATCCACAACATGCTGGCACCCCAGGAGCCTGAGAACCTGCCTGCCCAACAGATCTACTGCTGTCACCACTGGCATCTGAGCAAACTAACTGGAGGTCCAAGAATCAATCCATCAGTAACAGAGGTGCCAGCATGCATGGATCTAAAACACAAAGACAGGCATGCTCAGCCCAATATTGCCACCACTGGAACTTGAAGATGGCCCACCTGGCATCCTAGCCCCCAGTACAACTTAAACACAGTCTCCAATAATAACCATACCCTAACCCACTAAGGAAATCACAGATACCATCAATGCTGTTTAAGTCAAAGAAATCATACAGAGAATACACTATTGCATGCACACAGAATCAAAGTCAAATTACCCTACCCAACCAACACCATAGATACATCTTCAGAAAAAAGTTCTTTCCAACAAAAGTAAATTCAAAAACAGGAAAAAGTGACTATTACACCAGATATGCAGATATAAACACACAGACATGGGGAAATAGGAAAAAGCAAAGAAATATGATACCTCCAAAGGAATAAAATAATTCTTCAATGATAGATCATAATCAAAAAGAAATTTTGAAAATGCCAGATAAAGAATTTAAAATATTGATTTTAAAGAAGCTCAGTGAGCTATAAAAGAATTCTGAAAAACAGTATGGGGAAATAAGAATAACAATTCAGGATATGAGTGATAAATTTACCAGAGAGACAGATATTTTCAAAAGAATTAAATAGAAATTCTGGAACTAAATAATTCATTGAAGGAAATACAAAATGCATTTGAAAGTTCTAACAATAGACTAGATCAGGAGGAAGAATTTCAGAACTTAAAGACAGATCTTTTGAAATAATCTAGTCAGGCAAAAATAAAGAAAAAAGAATGAAAAAGAATGAGCAAAGTCCTTGTGACATTTGGAAGAACATAAAGTGACCAAATTTATGAATTATCAGTATCTTTAAGGACAAAGAAACAAAGAAAATATTAAAAAACCTATCTGATGAAAAAGTAGAGGAAAACTTCCAAAGTCCAGAAAGAGATTTAGATATTCAGATACAGGAGGCTAAATGATCCCCAGAAAAATAAAATGCAAAAGAGGTTTTCTCTATGGAACATCATAATCAGATTGCCTAAAGCCAAAGTTAAAGAGCAAGTCCTAAAAACAGAAAGAGAAAAGCATCTAGTTACCTATAAAGCAATCCCCATCAAACTAAGAGCAAATTTCTCAGCAGAAACTTTATAGACCAGAAGATAATGTGATGATATATTCAAAGTGCTAATAGAAAAAAGTGCCACCCAAAATACTATATCCAGAAAAGTTATCCTTAATAAACGAAGGAGAAATAAACTCATTTCTAGACAAACAAATGTGAAAGGAATTCTTTACCACTAGATTGGCCCTATGAGATATACTCAAGAGCGTCATAAACCTAGAAGTGAAAGGACAACATTTACTATCATGAAAACACACAAAAGTATAAAAACTCACTGGTAAAGCAATCATACAAAGGAGGAAGAGAAAGCACTCAAATCATACCGCTACAGAAACCCACCAAAAGGAAACAACAAACTATAAGAAAAAATTTAAAAGAATAAAGAATATGTAAAAGAACCAGAAAACAATCAACAATGTGACAGGAACAAAGCCTCACATATCAATAATGACCTTGAAAATAAATTAATTAAATTCTCCTCTTAAAATATATAGACTGGCAGAATGGATATAAAAATATGATCTAACCATATACTGTTTATAAGAAACTTATATTACTAGTAAAGACACATATGGAATGAAAGCAAAAGGTTGGAAAAAGATATTCCACACAAACAGAAGCAAAAAGCAAGTAGGAATAGCTATATTTATATCAGATAAAACAGAATTTAATTCCAAAACAGTAAAAAAAAAAAAAATACAAAGAAGGTCATTATATAATGATAAATGGATCAATCCAGCAAGAGTATATAACAATTCTAAGTATGTACGCACCCAACACTTTAGCACCCATACTCATAAAGCAAATTTTATTAGACCTAAAGAAAGAGATGGACTCCAATATAATACTTGTAGGGGACTTCAAAACCCTACTGTAAGCATTTGAAAGATCATCCAGACAAACAATAAATGAAGAAACATTGGATTTAAAGTGGACTTTAGACCAAATGGACCTAACATCCATTTATAGAACATTCTATCAAACAACTGGAGAATATAGCTTTTTTTTCAGCACATGGAATATTCTCCAAGATTGACCTATATGAGTCCACAAAACAAATCTCAACATATCTTTAAAAATCAAAATCATATAAAGTACTTTCTCAGACTACAGTGGAAGAAAATTACAAATCAATAGCAGAATGAACTTGGGAAACTATACACATTCACGGAAATTAAACAACATCGTCCTGAATGATGACTGGGTCCACAAATAAATTAAGATGGAAATAAAAAAAATCTCAAAACAAATGAAAGAGAAAACATTCCAAAATCAGTGGGATATAGGAAAGCAGTGCTAACAGAGAGGTTTATAGCAACAAATGCCTTCAACAAAAGAGTAGAAAAATGCACCTCGAGGAACTAGAAAAGCAAGAACAAACCAAACCCAAGATTAGCAGAAGAAAAGAAATAATAAAGATCAGAGCATAACTAAATGAAATACAGACATAAAAAAATACAAAGGATCAATGAAATGAAAAGTTCGTTCTTCAAAAAAATAAACAATTGATAAACTGCAAGCTAGACTAATCAAGTAAAAAAAAAAGACCCAAATAAACAAAATAAAAAATGAAACAGGAGATATTACAACTGATATCACAGAAATACAAAAGTTTATGAGACTATTAGGAACAACTATACACTGATAAACTGTAAAAGCTAATGGAAATGGATAAATTCCTGGAAGCATACAAACTACCAAGATTGAATCAGGAAGAAATAGTAAACTTGAAAAGACCAATAACGAGTAGCAAGATTGAATCAGTAATAAAAAGTGTTCCAACAAAGAAAAGTCCATAATCAGATAAATTCACAACTGAATTCTTCTTTACAAAGAAGAACTAATACCAATCCTACTTAAACTATTTCTAATACAGAAGAGGAATAAATTCTTCCTAATTCATTTTTTGAGGCCAGCATTGCCCTATACCAAAACCAGACGAGGATACAACAACAATAACAAAAGAAAACTGCAGGCCAATATCCCTGATGGCTCAGGGATATTGCAAAGATCCTCAACAAAATACTAGAAAATTGAATTCAACAGCACATTGAAAATATAATACACCACAATCAGGTGGGATTTAGATCAGGGATGCAAGGATTATTCAATATATGCAAATCAATGAGTATGATACATCACATCAACTGAATGAAGGACAAAAAAAATGATCATCTCAATAGACACAGCAAAACATTAGATAAAATTCAGCATCTTTTCATGATAAAATCTCTCAACAAGCGAGGCATAGAAAGAATATACCTAAAATAATAAGGCCATGTATGACATAACCATAACTAACATCATACTGAATGGGGAAAAGTTGAAATCTTTTCCTGTAAGAACTGAAACAAGACAAGGATGCCCACTTTCACCACTCCTATTCAACATAGTACTGGAAATCCTAGCCAGATAAGTCAGGCAAGAGAAAGAAATAAAAGGCGTCCAAATTGAAAAAGAAGAAGTCAAATTGTCCCTCTTTGCAGATAACATGATTTTATATCTAGAAAAACCAAAAGACTCTACCAACAAGCTTTTAGGACTGATAAACAAATTCAGTAAAGTTACAAGATACAAAATCAACATAGAAAAATCAGTAGTGTTTCTACACACCAGTAATTATGTAGCCAAAAGAGAAATCAAGAAGGCAATCCCATTTACAATAGCTACAAAAAAAGAAAAAAAAAAAACTAGGCAAAGAGGTGAAAGAGCTCTACAAGGAAAACTACAAAACACTAATGAAAGAAATTGAAGAAAGCACAAACAAATGAAAAAACATTAAAATGACCGTATTTCCCCAAGCAATCTATAGATTCAATGCAATCTCTATCAAAACACCAACATCATTCTTCACAAAATTAGAAAAAAGAATACTAAAATCTATATGGAATCAAAAAAGAGCCTGAATTCCCAAATAAATCATGGACAAAAAGAACAATGCTGGGACGTCACATTACCTGACTTCAAAATATAATATATCAAAAGGCTACAGTAACCAAAACAGCATGATGCTGGTATATAAATAAACACATAGACCAATGGACCAACATAGAGAACCCAAAAGTAAAGCCACATATTTACAGCCAATTGATCTTTGACAAAGCTGCCAAGAACATGTACTGGGGAAAGGACATCATCTTCAATAAATGGTGCTGCAAAAATTGGCTATCCAAATGCAGAAGAAAGAAACTGGATCCCTATCTCTCACCATATAAAAAAATCAACTCAATATTGATTAAAGACTTAAATGTATGATCTGAAACTGTAAAAGTACTAGAATAAAATCTAGGGAAAACTCTCCTGGACATTGGTCTAGGCAAAGAATTTATGAGTAAGATCTCAAAAGCACAGGCAACAAAATCAAAAATGGACAAATGGGACTTAATCAATCTGAAAAGCTTCTGCACAGCAAAAGAAGTAATCAACAGACTGAAAATCTGTTGAATGAAAGAAAATCTGTTGCAAATTATTCATCTGACAGAAAACTAATATCCAAAATATACAAGAAACTCAAGCAACTCAACAAA
>NW_012134858.1:615154-616206 GCF_000956105.1 Propithecus coquereli
AATGAAAGAAAATCTGTTGCAAATTATTCATCTGACAGAAAACTAATATCCAAAATATACAAGAAACTCAAGCAACTCAACAAAAACCAAAACCCCAAATAACCCCATTAAAAAGTGGACAAATTATATGAATAGACATTTCTCAAAAGGAGACATACAAATAGTCAACAAGCAAATGAAAAAAATGCTCCACATCCACTAATCATCAGAGAAATGCAAATTATAACCACAATGGAATATCATCTTAGCCCAGTCAGAATGACTACTACTAAAAAAATTTAAAAAATAAAAATAACAGATATTGGTGAGGATGCAGATATTAATAAAAGGAAATTCCAATATCCTATTGGTGGGAATGTATACTAGTATAGCCGCTATGGAAAACATCATGGAGATTTCTCAAAAAACTAAAAATGGAATTGTCATTCAATTCAGCAATCCTATTACTTGGTATCTACCCAAAGGAAAATAAATTAATATATCAAATGGATACCTTCACTTGCATGTTTATTGCAGCACTATTCTCAACAGCAAAGACATGGAATCAACCTAAGTGTCCATCAATGGATGAATGGAGGAAGAAAATATGGTATGATACAAAGTAGAATACTATTTGGCCAGAAAAAAGAATGAAATCATGGTCATTTTCTGCAACATATATGGAAGTGGATGTCACTATCTTAAGTGAAATAAACCAGGCACAGAAAGACAAATATTACAAGTTCTCACTTATATGTGAAAGCTAAAATCTTTGAACACATGAAGGTAGAGTGTGGAAAAAAATATAATGAATAACACAGCGTGGGAAGGGTGTGTAGCAGGGAGGGGGAAGGATAAAGAGAAGGAGGTTAAAGGGTACAAACATACAGTAAGATAGAAGGAATAAATTCAATGTTTGATGGCAGAATGGGATGACTACACTTACCAAAAATGTATTGTACTGTGGTGATGAACACCCTGACTACTCTGACTTGATCACCATGCATTATTTACATGTAACAAAATGTCTCCTGTACCCCATAATTTTGCACAAATAAAAATATACAATAAAA
>NW_012134858.1:619166-621777 GCF_000956105.1 Propithecus coquereli
AGTAGTAGGAGAGGAAAAGGAACCATTCTGAATTATGCCAAAGTACTCTGATTTTGTTAACAAGGCCTACCCTCAGGAAAAACTAGTTAACTACAGTTAACTAGTTAACTACTAACATGATAATACCTAACCCTTATTTTGCAGGGTACAGAATTCTAAGTTTCAAATACTACTTCTTTTTTTCTATCTCTCTCCTTTTGGTATTCCCATTACACATAGTAGCCTAAAATGAAAATATTCATCTCCAGTAAGCTCTAGCCTTCCATGTGGGAGAAGAGAACTATCTGACTCCAGCCCTTCCTAGCCATCCTGTCTCAACTAAGGGAGGAGCAAAAAAAACTTGAGAAACACTTGTGAAGTTCACAGTCCAGAGGCCTATGCTTACTAAAACACTGAGACTTAATAATAAGGCTATAGACTGCTTCTCCTCCACACATTAATAATGGCCTACTTAGGGCAATTCCATTTACCCATTTTTCCAGCTACCAAAACAAATTACAGGGCATACCAAAAGGCAAAAAACACAATTTAAACTGACAGAGCAATCATCAGATCTAGACATGGCAAGGATGTTGGAATTATCAGACCAGGAATTGAAAACAACTATGATTAGCATGCTAAGGCTCCAATGAATAAAGTAGACAGCATGCAAGGACAGATGTGAAGTGTAAGCAGAGAGATGGACATCCTAAGAAATAACCAAAAAGAAATAGGTCAAAAACACTCTAACGGAAATGAAGAATGCCTTTGATGAGCTCATTAGTAGAATGGACACAGCTGAGGAAAGAACCTCTGATCTTCAGGATATATATCAGCAAAAACTTCAAAAACTGAAAAGCAAAGAGAACAAAGACAGAAAAAAAGCAACAGAATATTCAAGAACTGCAAGACGACTACAAAAGGTGTAACTTAGAGGAGAAATGAAATGGCGGAGTAGAGGTGACCTCCTGGCTGCTCTCTGCTCCCAGAGAGGGAGGTGAAGAACTCTGACGGCTACAGACTAGTGGATAACTCTCCCCCAAGAACAGCATTATGAAGCTACAGAGAAACAGCGTGGGACAGGCAATGCAGGAAAAAACAATAAAAGATGAATGGGAGATACAATCGCAAAGCCTTGAGACTGCGAGATAAACAGTAGAGAACAGACAGTGGGGCTGCTGCTCTGTCCCGGCCAGCCAGCGCAGTGGGATCTGACCCACAGGAGGACACCCTGCTCCCCTACTGACCTCCACACCCACTCAGACAGGGACGTGCCTGAAGTCGGTGCAGAGTCGCAGCACAAGAAGGAGGGCTCTGTGGAGAGGGGACAATAGCGGGAAACACCTAGAACTCCCCGGGCCTCTGTACTAGGACCGCAGGGGGTGGGGGAGAGGCTGGTCGGAGTGACCACTTCCCTCCACCCGGGGAGAGAGCATGGAGACAGGCACCTCGCCTCTGGTGGTCAACAGGGCCCGAACACAGGAGGTGAGCACTGAAAAAGGGGCTCTGCCCCTGGAAACCGCTGAGGATTGAGGCTGCTGGGGCGGGGAGAAAGAGCAAGACTTTTTGCAGACAGGCGTGAGATTGCTGGACTGTGACACACAAGAGACAGCGGGTGTCCTGTTAATTCAGCCCACTGAGGTTGCATCTGCCAACCCCCAGCAGTCGCCCCTGGTGCTAGCTCTGCGGGGTGGGCGGCCACCGTTTTGGGGGTCCACAACTCTAACACTGCAGTGCACTATGGTTTGGGGCAGCACCCTCCCGCAGCCCGGGGACATTCTGCAGGGCACCGCAGGCTCTGCCCTTGGAGGTGGGGAGAAGCGAAAAAAGCCTCTTGCTCTGTGCGGCTGGCGTGAGTCGGCTACGTGTTATCTTGGCTAGCCGGGCCTGTGTCAGTGCGTGAACTTGAGCACTTCTCCGCAACGCTAATTCCCCAGCAGTGGGACACCCCCATCAGTGGGATCCCCCATAAGCTGGGATGCTCGAGGGTCAGGCAACGCTCCTCCTCTAGCCTGCTGATTTTTGCACCGGGTACAGTGGACTCTGTCCTTGGAGAAGGGGGAAGCGAGAAAAGCCGCTTTCCTTGTGTGACTGGAGTAAAACCGCCAGACAAGGCGCTGTACAATAATTGACAGCCCATTGACTCGACCCGCTGGACCGGCTTAGGTCATCTAATAAGAATGTAACTCTAGGGCTTGCTCTCCACATCCAGGCAGCTGCCAACAGTGGGGTCGAAAGACCGAAAGGAAAATCCTAGTCAGAGACTTAGCAACTCCACCAATTGACCCCTCCTAGCAGGAGCAGCCTCCTAAGCATGGTGAAAGAGCCCTGAACAACATATTAGGTTCCCCCTAGCTGAAGGTCAAGCAACTATAGAAGCGCACACACACACACACACACACACACAGGCCTGCAGGCATCAGCTGAGATCTGCCTTGCCCTTACCCCCACTTTAAAGGGGAATATGGTCCCCTTGGGAGTGGCAAGATCCTTCCTAAAGATCGGGGCATTCATATTCTTCATCCGGAAGATCAGATACTAACA
Organism: Propithecus coquereli; assembly: GCF_000956105.1. Lineage (NCBI taxonomy): Eukaryota > Metazoa > Chordata > Mammalia > Primates > Indriidae > Propithecus > Propithecus coquereli. The sequence continues at coordinate 621,690 of NW_012134858.1, forward strand.
CAGAGGCATCAGACTACTACCTCAATAACTTGCTCCTCCGCACAACCTGCAACCAACAACAGAGAGGGCAACCCCATAGATTAACACA
>NW_012134858.1:621897-624623 GCF_000956105.1 Propithecus coquereli
CAGACCTGTAGAATTGTAGCTCCTTGTTGTTCCCCATTCCCTGGGGGGAACTTCAAAGCAGCTAGCAATCTAAATAAACCTGATAGAAATTCAATCAGAGTTCAATAAACCACAATGATACCAATTTCATCCCTGCTGCTGCTTTTGGTGCTTCTATCTCCAAAGAAAATTAAGGGCCACACTAGTAATCTGTCTTGCTGTATTCTTCAGGTGTTCTAAGATTGAAAGGGCTCCGTATTTACAGAGATCTTAGTACAAATAGCCTTAATGGTTTTATTAATGGAGTAGTCAGATAAGTGGGTAGGGGTTTCTCCTTGTTACAGTCTAGCTAGACCTCCTACCTACATATATGTTAATCTTCTCAGCAAGTTTGTTTTTAATGCTGTCTACAGTCTACGCAAAAAGATTTCTCTGCAGTCTTCCTTTTTACCTGAAGGCAAAACTTTAATTATTTAACTCTGCAACCGCAGTTATAGAAAGGGACCAGGAAGACACTTTGTGATAGACTTCATAATGTCTTAATGCCTCAAATGCTTCTGAAATGGGGAGCTTCACTTGCAGCATAGAACTTCAAATCCAGCCAGACACATCTGGATTCTTGCTGGCCTCCTCATCCTGGTTTACCCAAGGATTTATTTACTGAAAATGATGCTGCTCTGCACTATTGTTGAACTTTGGATGGTGGAGTGAAGAAATTGATAGAATAAAGTCAATCCACTACTTTATCAAACAGGGCTTGGGTAAGTAGACCTAGTTTTCCATATAACTCAAAACTATTATAATGCAAGTGAACACTAATAACGGTCTGTGGCTGCTGTGATACCCATAGCTCTGAAAGCATTATCATTGAGCTGTGCCTAGGAGAGAATGTGAAGATAAAGCTGTTGTCTGTTGGTTCTTAGCTTCACCTGGTTCAAAGCCGTTGGCCATGCCATCACCTCAAGAACTTTGGCTCTCCTGTTCACTTCTAACTTCTGCTACTATTGTTGCCTAGATCATTTGTCAGATCGCATCCTTTGGGTTATCATGAAGCTAGGGATTCTACATAGACATTAGTTATGGGAATGTGCTTCAGATATGAAGGCTGTGCTTTTGTCACTACCACAGCAAGCCCAAATACACAGTCCACCTGCTCCATGCAAAGGCTGTCTCCCCTACATCCAAGCCAAGGCTAAAACATTTTACTAACACATCAAACCTACTTAAGGCAAAGTTGCTTTCAGAATTTCACTTTCCCTCTGAAGTCAACTGAGCATTTCATATATAGAGAGTGTAAAGAAACCTCCTTTGCATCCTAATCTCCTCTGACAACTCTGTCACTACCATATACTTACAAAATTAGACCATTAGGGTGACTACAATTCTTTCCATTATCAGGAAGGTAGGAGAAATGACAAGTAAAAGTTAGTCTCACTACTTGAGGGAATGTGGAGATCCAATCTAGCATGTGCAATGCCACAACTGTTGTGTGACCTCATGAGACATTTCCTGGTGACTTCCTGGACAATCTGGATGAACATATTGGGGCACCCTCTCTCAGTGTGACAGTCCACGAAGCCATCCTGAAGTAAGGACTATGCTTGAGAGTCTAAAGTGGAGTTTCTGAACCCTCCTTTTTTTAATCAAATTGTTCACATGGCTCAGGTTTTAGAGCAGGAAAATCCTGGACAAGGTCAACTAGTAATTTTCAAGTTATCAGTGGTTTATTCGCCACTTTTATGCCTTCATGGTTCTAATAATAAAACTGAATGTTGTATCAGCATCTTAGAGACCAAAGTAACAGTGGGGACAAATATTTTGTGATCTCTACACCAAGCTTGACTTATCCAAACTCAGGTCAATATCCCCACAACGTGAGTCATGGATATAGCATACCCGGAGGCAGCCAACTCACCACAGGAGAGCTCTAGCTCTTAAAAATACATATCTAAGCCTCTTTTAGATCTGGTTCCACAGGTAAGGAGCTTAGAAATTGCAACGGTATTTCAACAATGGTAAAAGAACAAACAGACTAAAAATTCAAAAATTCATCTTGAATCTGTAAAACAGGTGAGGACACAGGGCAAATGATCACCCCCAAAACTGGAGAGACAAACAGGTGAATCATGAAGTCATGGCTTACCAGAGCAGAAACTTACAAGTGGAAACTGATGCAGGTAGGAAAACGTGAACCATAATTGATGAATCTCAGTGCAAACAAATATGAGAGTTAAAAACTCCAGAGTGACCCAGGCATGGGAGCCCGTCAATATTGTGAGACTTACCATCAGGAGCTTGACAAAGTTCCCACAGTAAAAAACAGGGTAAAAATCCCTTTGTGTTTCCAGTAGTAGGAGAGGAAAAGGAACCATTCTGAATTATGCCAAAGTACTCTGATTTTGTTAACAAGGCCTACCCTCAGGAAAAACTAGTTAACTACAGTTAACTAGTTAACTACTAACATGATAATACCTAACCCTTATTTTGCAGGGTACACAATTCTAAGTTTCAAATACTACTTCTTTTTTTCTATCTCTCTCCTTTTGGTATTCCCATTACACATAGTAGCCTAAAATGAAAATACTCATCTCCAGTAAGCTCTAGCCTTCCATGTGGGAGAAGAGAACTATCTGACTCCAGCCCTTCCTAGCCATCCTGTCTCAACTAAGGGAGGAGCAAAAAAAACTTGAGAAACACTTGTGAAGTTCACAGTCCAGAGGCCTATGCTTACTAAAACACTGAGACTT
>NW_012134858.1:627603-631248 GCF_000956105.1 Propithecus coquereli
AGGAGAGAATCCCAGAGCTTGAAGATAATGCCTATGTGCTAAACAAATCAGCTGAAGAAAAAGACCATAGAAGCAAGAGATGAGAACAAAACATACAAGAAATGTGGGATTATGTGAAGAAACCAAATGCAAGAATTAGAAGCATCCTGGAGAGAGAAGACGAAAATACACAAGGTCTGGAAAATCTATTTCTTGGAATACTGGAGGAAAATATGTCTGGCCTGGCCAGAAACCTAGATATCCGGATACAAGAAGCACACAGAACTCCTAGGAGACTCAACGTGAAACTCACATAATGATCAGACTGGCCAAAGTAAACACGAAAGAGGCAATCCTTTGAGCAGTAAAATGAAAACAACAGATAACCTACAAAGGAAAATCTATCAGATTAACTACAGACTTCTCAACTGAAACCCTACAAGCCAGAAGGGACTGGAGACCCATCCTCAATCTAAAAGAGAATAATAGCCAGCCTAGAATTCTTTACCTGGCAAAACTAAGCTTCATCTATAAGGGAGAAATAAAGACTTTCCTAAACAATCACTGATGGAAATTGCGAAGACCAGACCTGCCCTGCAGGAAGTACTCAAACCTGCATTATACACTGATCAGCATAATAGACACTCACCAAAATAAAATCACTCAGAAGTTAAAGACCAGAACCTAGATTCCACAATGGCTTGAGAGGTAAAACAAAACAATAAGAACCTACCCAAAATATGAACAGAAATCTATCCCAAATATCAATCTCCTCAATAAATATGAATGTCTTGAAGTCCTCTGAAGACACATAGACTGGCTGAGTGGATAAAATATAATAAACCAAGGATCTGCTGTCTCCAGGAAATGCATCTAACCCACAAAGATGCTTTCGGACTCAAGGTCAAGGGTTGGAAAACAACCTTCCAGGCAAATGGAAGCCAAAAGAGAGTGGGGATAGCGATTCTTATTTCAGACAATATAAATTTTAAAATACCAAAAGTAAAGAAAGACAAAGATGATGACTATGTAGTGGTGAAATGAAAAATCCAACAAGAAGACTTAACAATTCTTAATATTTATGCACCCAACACAGGAGCACCAAGATGCATAAAGCAAACCCTATTTGACCTAAATAACATGATAAATAGAAATTCCATAATAGCTGGGGATTTCAATACCCCACTGACTTAACTGGACAGATCCTCCAAGCAGAAAATAAGCAAAGAAACAATGGACTTAAACGGAGCTCTAGACCAAATGGGTCTAACAGCCATCTACAGAATATTCCACTCAAAGAAAACTGAATATACATTCTTCTCATCATCTCATGGAATTTTCTCTAAAATTGATCACATTTTAGGCCACAAATAGGATCTCAGCAAATTGAAAAAAATAGAAATTATACCATGTATCTTCTCAGACCACAGTGGAATAAAATTAGAGATCAATTCCAACAGAAACACTCACCACTTCACAAAGTCATGGAAATTAAACAATCTATTTCTGAATGACTACTGGGTCAAGGAGAAGATTCAGATGGAAATCAAAAGATTCTTTGAACTAGATGATAATGGGGATGCAAGTTATCAAAATCTATGGGATACAGCAAAAGCATTCCTGAGAGGAAAACTAATAGCATTAAATGTTCACATTCAAAAAACAGAAAGTTCACAAATCAACAAACTTATAAACCATCTAAAGGAACAGGAAAAGGAAGAGCAAATTAATTCTAAACCTAGCAGAAGAAAGGAAATAACTAAGCTGAGAGCAAAATTAAATGAAATTGAGAACAAAAGAACTATATAGAAGATCAATAAAACCAAAAGTTGTTTTTTTGAAAAAAATAAACAAAATTGATAGCTGTCTTCCTAGATTGACAAGAACTAGAAAAGAAAGTACTTTAATAAACTCAATCAGAAATGAAAAAGGAGAGGTCACTACAGACATCATGGAAATACAAACATTACCTTTGAATACTATAAAAATCTATATGCCCCAAAACTACAAAATCTGAAGGAAATGGACAAATTCTTAGAAACATACAACCTCTCTAAACTCAATCAGGAGGAAACAGAATTCCTGAACAGACCAATATTGAGCACAGAAATTGGAGCACCAATAAAATAATCTTCCAAAAAAACCAAGCCCTGGACCTGATGAGTTCACACCTGAATTCTACCAAACCTATAAAGAAGAACTCATACCTATATTACAGAAATTATTCCAAAACATTGAGAAGGATGGTATCCTCTCCAACTCATTTTACGAAGTCAATATCACCTTGATACCAAAGCCAGGAAAAGACAGAACAAAAAAAAACACTACAGACCGATATGCATCATGAATATAGATGCAAAAATCCTCAACAAAATCTTAGCAAATCAAATCCAACAGCACACCAAAAAAATAATTCATCATGACCAGGTGGACTTTATCCCAGAGATGCAAGGCTGGTTCAACATACACAAATCTATAAATGCAATTTACCACATAAATAAAAGCAAGAACAAAGACCATATGATTCTCTCAATAGACACAGAAAAAGCATTTAACAATCCAGCACACTTTTATGATAAGAACTCTCAACAAAATAGGCATAGATGGGACATTCCTTAGAATTATTAAGACCATATATGATAAACTGACAACCAATATAATACTGAATGGGGAAAAACTGAAAGCATTGCTGCTTAGAACAGGAACCGGACAAGGTTGCCCACTATCTCCACTTCTACTCAACATAGTGCTGGAAGTCCATGCTAGAGCAATCAGTCAAGAGAGGGGAATTAAGGATGTCCGAATGGGGGCAGAAGAGGTCAAACTCTCACATTTTGCTGACAATATGGTATTATATCTAGAAAATCCCAAAGATTCAACCAAGAGACTCCTGGAATTGATAAATGAATTCAGTAAAGTCTCAGTATATAAATTAATGCACATAAATCAGTGGCATTCATATACACCAATAACAGTCAAGCCGAAAATCAAATCAAGGACACAACACCTTTCACAATAGCATCAAAGAAAATTAAATATTTAGGAATATATTTAACAAAGGAGGTGAGAGACATATATAGGGAGAACTATGAAACACTAAGAAAAGAAATTTTGAATCTAAACAGATGGAAATCCCTACCATACTCATGGATTGGTAGAAGCAATATTGTTAAAATGTCCATACTACCTAAAATGATCTACAGAATAAACGCAATCCCTATTAAAATACCATCATCATTTTTTACAGATTTATAAAAAATAATTCTACACTTTATATCAACCAGAGAAGACCTCGTATAGCAAAAGCAGCCTTAAGCAAAAAGAACAAATTGGGAGGCATCAGTATGCCAGACCTCAAACTTTACTACAAGGATATAGTAACCAAAACAGCATGGTACTGGCAAAAGAACAGAGATATAGACCTTTGGAATAGGACGGAGATCCCAGACATAATCCATCCTCATATTGTCTGCTTTAACAAAGCAGACAAAAATATATACTATGGAAAAGAATCTCTATTCAATAAGTGGTGCTGGGAAAACTGGATATCCACATGCAGAAGTTTGAAGCTAAATCCCCACCTCTCACTTCTCACAAAAATCAACGCACAATAGATAACAGACTTAAACCTAAGGCATGAAACCTTAAGAATTCTGGAAGAAAACA
>NW_012134858.1:631862-633754 GCF_000956105.1 Propithecus coquereli
AATGTTTATAGCAGCACAATTCACAATTGCAAAGATGTGGAAACAACCCAAATGCCCATCAATACATGAGTGGATTAATAAAATGTGGTATATATATACCATGGAATTCTACTCAACTACAAAAAACAATGGTGATCTAGCATCTCTTATATTATCCCAGATAGAGATTGAGCCCATCCTTTGAAGTGGGGTATCACAAGATGGAAAAGCATGCACCACATGTACTCGCCATCAAATGGGTACTAACTGACCAACACTAAGTTGTTCACATGGTAGTAATACTCACTGGGTGCCAGCTGTGGTCAATGGGGGGTGGTAAATTCACAACTATTGGAAGTGGAATGCACTGTATGGGGGAGGGACACACTTGTAGCCCTGGCTTGGGAGGGGCAAACAGCATTACATGTAACCAAATGTTTGTACCCCCATAACATCCTGCATAAATAAATAAAAAAAGGTGTAACTTACAAGTCATGGAAATACTAGAAGGAGAAGAAAAAGAGAAAGGAACAGAAGAAATATTTGAAATTTAGAATTCTATGCCCTACAAAATTATCCTTCAAAACTAAAGAAGCAATGAAGACTTTCTCAAACAAACAAAAATTGAGGGAATTTGCTGCCAGTAGACCTGCTTTTCAAGAAACGTTAAAAAAAGTTTTTTAAAGAAAAGGAAAATGATATACGTTAGAAACTCAGATCTACATAAAGAAAGGAAGAGCATTGAAGAAGGAATAAGTGAAGGTAAAATAAAACATTTCATTTTTTCTATTCTTTTAATAATTAACAGATAACAGTTTGTTCAAAATAACAGCAACAATGTATTTCATTATGTATGCTTATACACATGGGACACACACATATACAACCCAGATAGACATATGCACCATATACTTACATATAAGTGAAATGAATGAGAGCAATGGTACAAAAGATGGGAGACAGGAATAAGTTTTTATTACTATTATTATAAGGTACTTGAACTAACTGTCAAACGGTAGATTATGATTTGAAAGTAGAGTGGGATTAGTTACAAATGTATATTGCAAACTATAGGGCAACCATTAAAAACCTACAAAAAAGAATATAACTGATATGCTAAGAAGAGAAAATGAAATCATGTACAATGCTAATTAGAACCGCAAAAGGCAAGAAAAGAGCAAAAGACAAAGATAGAAACAAACAACAAGCGCAAGAATTTTTTTAAAAAATAAGTAACAAATATGGTAGATATTAATCCAACTATTAAATAATCATTTTGAATATCAATGGCCTAAATGTACCATTGAAAGACAGATTTTCAGAGTGGATCAAAAAACAATATTCAATTATACATTGTCTACAAGAAACTCACTTTATAGATACATATACATTAAGAGTAAATGGATGGATAAAAGTATATCATGCTAACACTAATCAAAAGAAAGCAGGAATATCTATATTTTGGACAGAGTGGACTTCAAAGCAAGAAAAATTACCAGGGATAAAGAGGGCATTACATAATCATAAATGGGTCGATTCTTCAAGAAGACATAGTAATTCTTAACATGTATGCACCTAACAACAGAGCATTAAAGCATATGAGAAAAAAAACTAAAAACACTGCAAGTAGAAATATGATGAATCTCTATCATAGTTAGAGACTTCAACCTCTTTCTACCAGAAATGGACAAATCCAGCAGGCAGAAGCATGCCTGAACTCAACATCATCAATCGACTGGATGTAATCAATTTCTATAAATTACTTTATCAAAAAACAGTAGAAAACACAGTCTTCTGAGGCGTACATGGAAGACTCACCAAGATAATATCACATTCTGGGTCATAAGATACATCTTGACGAATTTGAAAAAAATAGAAACAATACAATGTTCATTCTCAGACTACAATGTAAT
>NW_012134858.1:634459-672997 GCF_000956105.1 Propithecus coquereli
TAAAACCACACAAAGACATTACAAGATAACTATAGACAAATATCCCTTATGAGCATAGACGTAAAAATCCTCGACAAAATAATAGCAAATAGAATTTAACAAAGTATAATAACAATTATATCCTATGACCAATAAGGATTTATCCCAGGTATGCAAGGCTGGTTCAACATTTCAAAATCAATTAATGTATTCCATCGCATTAATGAACTAAAAAAGAAAAATCATACATAATCATATCAATAGATGCAGAAAAAGCACTTGACAAAATCCAACAACTGATGGGGAAAAAAACTTTGAGTAAACTAGGAATATAGAAGACTTTTCTTAACTTGATAATAAGCATATACAAAACCTACAGCTAACACAGTTTTTAATGGCAAGAAACTTGAAGCAGGGCAAGCGTGCTCTCTCTCACTACTCCTTTTCGACATCCTACTGGAAGTCTTGGTTAATGCAATGAAATAAGAACAAATAAATAAAAGGTATACCAGTTGGGAAGAAAAAAATAAAGCTGTCTTTGATAGTAGATGGCATGATCATCTATGTAGAAAATCCGAAATGATCAACCAAAAACTCTTGAAGGTAATGAGTAATTACAGCAAGATTTTAGGATAGAAAGTTCATATACAAAATTCAATTGTTCTCCTATACACTGGCAAAGAACCAGTGAAATTTGAAATCATAAACACAATACCATTTATATTAACACCTTCAAAAATGAAATATTTAGGTATAAATCTAACAAAATATGTACAATATTTATATAAGGAAAACTAAATAACTCAATTTTGCAATTAAAAATACAATACCATTTATATTAACACCTTCAAAAATGAAATATTTAGGTATAAATCTAACAAAATATGTACAATATTTATATAAGGAAAACTATAAAACTCTGATAAATCAAAGAACTAAATAAATGGAGAGTTACTCCATTCATTCCAAGAGTGAACCCTAATGTTCATGAATAGGTAGACTCAATATTGTTAAGATTTCAGTTCTTCTGAACTTTATGGATTCAATGCAATCCCAGTCAAATTCCCAGGAAGTTATTTTGTGGATATCGACAAACTTATTCTAAAATTTATATGGAAAGGCGAAAGACCCAGAATAGCTAAGGTAGTGTTAAAGTAATAGAACACAGTTGGAGGACTGACATTACCCAACTTCAAGACTTACCTCAAAGCTCCAGTAATCAAGACAGTTTGGTATTGGCAAAAGAATAGACAAATAGATCAATGAACCAGAATAGAGCCCAGAACTAAACCCACATAAATATAGTCAACTGAACTTTGACAAACAATCAAAGGCAATACAATGGAGAAAAGAGGGTTGTTTCAAAAAATGGTGCTCGAAAACTAGACATCCACATGCAAGAGAGTGAGTCTAGACAGGGTCCTTACACTCCTCACAAAAAGTAACTCAAAATGAATAACAGACCTAAAGGTAAAATGAAAACTATAAACTCCCAGAAGATAACACTGGACAAAACCTAGATGACATTGGGTATGGCAATAACTTTTTGATAACAACACCAAAGTCATAATCCATGAAAGAAATAATTAATAAGATGGACTTCATTAAAATGTAAATCTTCTGCTCTGTGAGAGACACTGTCAAGAGAATGAAAAGATAAGCCACAAACTGAGAGAAAATATTTCCAAAAGATACATCTGGTAAAGGACTATCATCCAAAAAAAACAAAGAAATCTTAAAAACCCAAGAGTAAGAAAACAAACAGCCTGATTAAAAAATAGGCAAAAGGCTTTAACAGACACCTCACCCAAGAAGATACACAAATGGCAAATAGGCATATGAAAATGTGCTTCACATCACATGTCATCAGGCAAATGGAAACTAAAACAACAACGAGATATCACTATACACCTACTAGAATGGCCAAATTCTGCAACACTGACAACACCAAATGCTGGCAAGGATGTAGAGCAACAGACACTCTAATTCAATGCTGCTGGGAATGCAAAACGGTATAGCCACTTCGGAAGATAATTTGGCTTTTAATTTGGCTTTTTAATTTTTATTTTTTTTACAAAACTAAACATACTCTTACCATAAAATACAGCAATTGTATGCCTTGGTATTTACTCAAAGGAGTTGAAAATTTATGTTTACATAAAAACTTGTACATGGGTATTTATAGCAACTTTATTTGTCCCAAAACTTGGAGGCAACCAAGATATCCTTTAGTAGGTGAATGGATACATAAACTGTGATACATTCAGACAACAGAATATTATACAGTGCTTAAAAAAATGAGCTATCCAGCCATGAAAAGACATGTAGGAAACTTAAATGCATATTACTAAGTGAAAGAATCAAATTTGAAAAGGCTACATACTCTATAATTCCAACTCTATGACATTCTGGACAAGGTAACACCATAGAGATGGTAAAAAGATCAGTGGTTGCCAGAGGTTAGGTAGAGGGAAGGATGAATAGGTAGAAAACAGATGATTTTTAGGGCAGTGTAAATACTCTGTGTGATACATATCATTATATATTTGTCCAAACTCACAGAATGTACAACACCAAGAGGGAACCCTAATGTAAATCATGGACTCTGGCTGATTATGATGTGTCAGTGTAGGCTCATTGTTTGTGACAAATGTGAAACCCTGGTGGAGGATGTTGATAATCAGTGAAATTATGCATGAGTGGGGGCAGAGGATATATAAGAAATCTCTATAGCTTTCTCTTATTTTTAACTTTAATTTTGCTGTGAACCTAAAACTGCTCTAAAAATAAAGTCTTTAAAATTAAAAATACACACACACACACACACACACACACACGTCGAAGGCCTTACAATTGCTAAAACAATTTAGAAAATGAATGAAGTGGAAGAAAAGACACTCTGCCCAGTTCTAATTTACCTACTAATTAGACTTCAGTAAACAAGACACTGTCCCATTGGTAGACGAGTAGACATATAGGCCAATGGAGCAGAATAGAAAACTAAGAAATAGACCCACATCAATATTATCAAATGATTTTTATAAAAATGTAAAAATTCAATGGAGGAAGGATGGCCTTTTAAACAAGTGATGCTGGACTAAGTTGCATCCATAAGCAAGAAACAAAAACTAAAATATCTCACACCTTATCCAAAAATTAGTTCAAAATGAATTATTAACTTACATGTGAAAGTTAAAAAAATGTAAAACTATAAATCTTTTAGGAAAAAAATAGAGGAAAACCTTCAGGATATATGGCATAGCAAAGAGTTCTTAGTTTTAACACAATTGTACAACCATTAAAAAGAAAATTAATAAATTTTACCTATTAAAATTAAAACTTTAGTTATGCTAAAGACCCTATTAAAAGGAATGAATGATAAGCAACAGATTGGAGAAAATATTTGCAAGCTACATATCTGACAAGCAACTAGTATCCAGAATATATTAAAAACCTTCAAAAGTCAACAATAGAAAAATAACTCAATTAGAAAATGGGCAAAAGACATGCACAGGTATTTCAACAAAGAGGATACAGAGATGATAAATAGTCCAATGGAAAGACATTCAAAATAGTTAACCATCATAGAAATGCACAGTAAAACCATAATAAAATATCGTTGTACGCCTATCAAAATGGTTAAAATAAAAAATAATGACACCACCAAATGCCAGCAAGGATGCAAAGAAACTGGATCACTCATACACTGCTGATTAGAATGGAAAACAGTTTGCTGTCTTATATCTTTATAGTACTAGACATGTAACTACCTACAACTCAGCAGTTGTACTCCTGGGACATAAAGACATATGTTCATGCCTTGCTAGTGGAAATATGAAACAGTTACACCACTCTGGAAAAAAATTTAGCAATTTCTTAAAAAAGGAAACAAGCAATTACTATGTGACCCCCAGCAATTGACCTCTTGGTCATTTATCCCAGGTAAATGAAAACCTACATTTACATAAAAGTTTGTACATGAATATTCATAATAGCTTTATTTATAATAGTCAAAAACTGGAAACCACACAGATATCCTTCAACGGGTGAATGGTTAAGCAAATTGTAGTACATCCATAGCATGAATAACTAATCAACAATAAAGGAAAACACACTACAGATTTCACACAACTTGCATGAATTTTCAGAGAATTATGCTGAGTGGAAACAAATTGCAAAAGTTGTATGTTGTATGAGTCTGTTTATATAAAAACTTTGAAATGATAACAACGTAGAAGTAGAGAAAAGATTAGTGGTTGTCAGGAGTTAGGGATGGGAGTGGAGAGGGTGAGAGGAGAGTGGGTATGGTTGTGAGAGGTCAACACAAGGGATCCTTGTGGTGATGAAACTGTTCTGCATCTTAACTACGGCAGAGAATACAACAAACCTTTGCATGTGATGAAATGGAGAGAACCAAATGCACACACACACTCACACTCACAAATAAGTTCAGGTAAAACTAGGGACGTGTGAATATGGTTGGTAGATCGTATCATGTCAATATCGTGCTTGGGATGCAGTTTTGCAACATGTTTCCATGGAGGAAACTGGGTAAGGGGTACATAGACTCTCTGTGTATTATTTCATACCACTGTATATGTCTATGATTATCTCAAAATAAAAAGTGTATTTTTAAACATTGATTCTACATTCATTTCTCTCTAAAGCCAATTGCAGCAGTCGGTCTCTCACATGGATGTTCATTGCCAAGGCTGTATTCAGGGCTATGCAGCAAAAAGGAGACTCCAGCATCCTCAACTATTTCAGGCAGACTCAGAAGTGACTAGACCTTTTAGATACTTCACTTTTTCTTTGTCATGTGTGCCAAGCAGCCAAAGTGCTGGATGGAGACTATTTCTGAGGAAATTGAATACATCCATGGGGGGAGGCAGTTTCATCTACCCTAATGGAGCTTCCATTTCGTGGCCTTTCATCTTTGACTGATGCTGATGAAGATGGATCAAAGTAGAAAAGAAATAGAGGCTCTCTTTAAGTGAAACCTCCAAAAGGTCCAGGGACGCTGGGAAGGCCGATTCACACTGAAGTGTCAATTGTACATTCCAGCCACAGAGGCCGGCAACCACTAGATACGGCTTCATAACATGCCACCCATGCAGCCACCTCTGCTCATTTCACACACACACGTGGCCCCTGCGTCAACAATGGTACCCTATAAGACATCACTACCTGTGACAACTGTGCTCATGCTGGAGGCCTGCTTTGAGACCGCATGCTGACACTAGAGTATCCCAATAGTAATCCACAGTATTTATTTTCTAACTAATCATTTTCATATGAAGACACCATTATCCTGGTGGCCATAGATGCATTTACCCAGATAAACCTCTGCTCCCAACCACAGCAGTTTCTGTCAACTTATTTGTCAGTGAAGGATGATTTTACTAATTGTTTGTTGGGGCTCAGGTCAAGGCACTCCCTTGTTCCTATCATCCACTGATTAATGCACAATCTGATATTTATGAAATGGCTTTACCAGTGCTTATGAGTGTGGCAAGATTCAAATCTATTACTGGCTTCTCCTTTCTGTCTCTCATTGTCCTCGCTCTGGTTGAAATTGTTTAATGAGTTCTCTTTCCCTACACGACAATCAACATAAGGGTGTTCCCCAACTTCTCCCAAAGCTATCAGGCAAAGTTTATTGACAGATGTCTGGATTAACTTTTCTAAATAAGTTATTCTCCATGAAAGTGTTTTGAAACTGCTTATAATGCAGTATTAGTAGGAAAGTTTCTCTGATACAAATATGGCATATTCTCTGTAATAAAATATTCAAACCTATATTTCTTGTATATCTATTTCAATAGTTTCAACAGTCAGCTTTCTTCTTGTTTTTTTTTTTTTTTTCTAACTTCACATGTACTATGTTTTACTCTGCTGGAAAATACCTTCACACATTCAAGGATTCTAGTGTCCTTCAGCTGCTTTTTTAGCAAACATGGTCATACCATCAAAATTTTCCTACAAAATGTTATTGGCGTATGACAATGAACTAGAGAAATATTTCCGAGAGGATGTACTGGTTAAAAGATGACTTTATTGATGCTAAATTAGGATGCTTTTTCTCTGTGAATTTTTTCTTCATTGAAAAATATTTGAAAGCATTCACGCTGACCTGGGCACTGGTGGGAGACAGGGATACAGGGAGTAGATGAAGAAATACACCAAGTAAGGATCTCTTGCTTAATTAACTCGCAGTTTAATAGTGGGGATAACAACTGTACTTAGATAATTATAATAATACAATCATAGTGCTCAATAGCTACACAAAAGGCTGTATCTCCCTTTCTCATTATTCCAGATACTTTCCCTGTAGACTGCACAAATGTGCTTGAGTGGTTAACAGAAAACAAAATTTGCTTATAGATTTCTTAACCAGCTCCATGCACTAAGGGAAATAGCTGATGATTGGTAATTTTGTTAGCCCTCATGGCTGAACTGTTCTCCACCTATGTTTGATCTACTTTGTGTTTACCTGGGCTAACCTTGAGGCTGACCTTGACATCTCTGGGCTACCATCCTTTGCTTTCTAATTGGTGCCAATTAGTAGAAGGCAATAGAAGGCACTGGCAAGTGATCAAAGCTCATAAGGAGAAAGATTTCAGGGTACTTGTGCTTCCCCACCTCCCCACACACACTTCCACCATGACTCTGGCAATGGTTATGGTGCTCTGACTATAACTAGAATTTGGGCAGCCTCCTTTCCACAACTCCAGCTATCATGTGAATCTGGTAACTCCATCTCCTGTCCTTGCCCTTCAGGTATAGGGTGGTAATGGCTTCTTGCTCTGGCTGGTCCCTGGGTAACTCACCAGCACTTGTCGGTTTCCTTAGCCTTGTCCATATGTCTATAATAGTCCCTTAATCAAATTGTCTTCAACATCTCAGGTAAATGTGCTTTCTGTTTTCTGGTAAGATCTAATCAGTACACTTGTAGTACAAAATTGGAAAGGAAAAGTGATAAATGGCACCTGGGTTGGAAAACCACTCTGGTTGAATGGAGTAAGACATCTTTTTCAGTCAGCAGATGAGAGTAAGCTTCATGGATGAGAGGCAGTCAAGAAAGATGTTAATTCTTCACCTTTCTAATGAGAAATATTCTCTCTCAGATTTGGGGTATTCATAAAAAAATATCTGGATATTGCTCCTGGAGAGAACAGCTAGCTATGGGTTACAGAGTTTGCCTTTCCGATGAACCTGTGAAATGTCAGCGTCTCTATGTGAGCCTGATCCCAAAGCTCCTGTGGAAATGCCATGGGGCCAGCAGCGCTCCCAGTGTGAGGGGCAGGGACTCGGCTGGGCAGTGTGCTGGGCTGCAGCAGCACCGCATGCGGAGACCACCACAGTGAGCCTGAACACGGAAGCTAATCTGCACCCCCTTCCCTCCCACCATCTCCTTCCCCTTGTTTCTTCTGGCCCCTGCCTCTCTCCCTTTCATGAGCAGCACACTTAGCAAACAGCATGAGAGTAGGGCAACCTTTTTTTCTTTTTAAAGACCAAGATATTTTGCTCCCACTAAGAGGAATTGAAATGATCTTTAAAGGAGTCGGCACAATGGTCAGGAGGAATTACACCATGCCAGAGAGCTATGTGGGCCACCGGTAATTCCTTTTATTTTGATTTATTGGTGCTGATGAGCTCCAGGGCTGGGGCCCAATTCAGCAGTAATAGTAATTCCACACTCACCTGGAGAGAAAACGAGACGTAAAAAGGAAACTCCTGGCTCTCTCTCCCTCCTTCCTTTCTCCTCTCACCTCTTTCTTTCTCCCTCTTCCCCTCTCTCCCTCCCTCTCTTTCCATTCACACTTTCTTCTTTCTTTTTTCAGTCTGTTTATTAGAAGAGACGAGGAGAATTATGGTCATTATTTAAAATGCACCTCGGATGGTATTCGAAGCTAGAGTTATTTCCAATGAGATATTGGAAGAAACAGAACAAAACAATTGAATTCGTCAATAAAATCCAAAATGTTAAGGCAAGCCTTACTTGGGCTTGTGTTGCTAAAGCCCAAAGACATCAGGGCACCTGAAGCTGGACTAAAGGCCCCCGTCCTCCCATTCTCAAAGGAGTTCGGGATCCACAGCTGCGATGAGGTTCTGTGTCAGGTTAGTGTGGCTCTTGTTCTTGCATGGACTCCGCCCAAGGCTGGCTTACTCTACATGTGGAGCCGTCAGATCAAAGACTGTAATAACTGTGTCACCACCTCCAAGAAGCCTGCCTGACACCTCCTCATCTGGGTACCTCTGCTGTATGGCATGTCAGCTCTGCTGGAATCCGCTTGTTTGCTGACCTGCCTCCCTGTCTAGACCCAAGTTCACCCAGACAGTGACTGTGTTGCACCCACCCCAGGTTCGTACTCAGGGGCCAGTGGGCTCAGTGAGCACTCAGCAATTCTAATTTAATAAATAATTAATGAATAAACTGTAAAAAGGTAATCAAAGTCTCAGGGCCCCACCCCCACACCCAGGTCTTTATGCAAAAGAGAAGGTAAAGGCACCTGTGAAGAACTGGTCCCACAGATCATCCATTAAGGAAATTTCTTGCTGACCTCCCATAAGGACACGCAAATTGTAACTATTATCTAACCTCTGAAGCTAAAGATTTTTCCATTCTGCACTAATAATGAATTACAAGTTTATCTTTACAGGTTAACAGAAGGGAGACAAGACAGAATCATTCTTCCACCTACCTCTCCAGAGACATCTGCATAATTGAGGTTTCCCTCACTCCTTTTTTCTCTTCTAACATTCCCTTATTTTATGTAAAGTGTAGATTTCCTGGGCCTCACAAAAATGTAACCATTTTGCCTCATCAGCTGCCTTTCCCTTTTCCTTTCTCTCTACATGCCTTTAAATGCTGAACGTTTCAACTTCCCCTTCAGAAAAACAGCCACAGCTTGTCTGCAGGTTTGAGTTCTTCCTGGCGTGTCCTCACCTTTGCCTTAATAAACCTCCACTGATTGAGATTTTTGCCTCAGTCATTTACTTAAGCCACCGACGACAAAACACATGGGAAGATACACATCTGCAAAGAAACTGGGGCAAGTTTCTGAATGGTTTTAGGTCTTCCTTGTAGATGGCATCAGCCCAGCATTGACCCAGCATTGACCCAGTTTCTGCTCTTCTCTATATTGCAAGATCTTACCACCATTCTGCTGAAAACTTTCAGAGAGACTTTAAGAGTTGCAGAACAAAACCTCATCTGCTACATGTGGCAAACAAGGATTCCATGAGAACCTCAGCCAAACTCACCGTTATCAGCACACAGACATCCTACCTGGCAGTCTGTACTTCAGCCCTATGAAACTCTCACAGTTCCCTCCTCCTTCGGCCATATTCCTCCCACCTCCCTGTGATCCCTGCTCCCCTACAAAGCCCTCCCCCTACCGTGTCTTAACTGGTGAGCTCCTTTTCCTTTGTAAAGGTTCTCACCCTTAGCTCAAGCTCCTCCTACCATTGACTGTTCCCGCCCACTGGGATAGGGCTTCTCTGTATGCAGGACACGATACACCACCCAGTACTTGCCACACTGGGCTTTGAATATGACTTTGCTTGCCACTCTCCCCTCACCCTCCACCCTCCAACCACACATGGGGCAACCCCTTATAAAATGATTTAAGATCCTTGATTGTGAGTTCTAGAACATCACCTGGGTGTGTTAACCAAATAAACAAATGAATAGAATAACCCAGCCAAGTAAGGAGAGCAAAGATGTCTTGAATTTTTCTTTTTTTTTTGTATTGGCTTTTGCACTATGTTCTTATTACAACACTAATATATCTTCATTGTATTAAAAATAGTAATTACTACAATATGTATTACACCCCCATTTTACCAAATGGGATGGCAAAATAGAACCTCATGGTTTACATTTGTGTTTTTATTGTAAGTGAGACAGATTTTTTTCCTAAAGTTTAATGGCCATCTGTATATTTTTACTGAATGATCTACTTCTGTCCTTTCCTCATTTTTATTGATGTATTCAGTCTGTTAATTATTAATATATGAAAATTCTTCTTATATAAAGTTAATAAATACTATTTTCTATCAAATTTTCAAATCTTTTTCGAGCTTACTGTATTCCATTTACTTTTATTTACTTTTGCCTTCTTTGTGAGATACAAATATATTTAACTGTTGGTAGACAAATATATCAATTTTTTATAAGGTTTCTGCCTTTAAATTTATATATAGAAAGGTTTTCTCATTTATTTATTGTCTCATTTTTAGATTTCATTTTTTAATCTTTCTGGAATTTATTTGGGCATAGAGAATATAATTCCTCCACAGAGATAACTAATTGTCCCAGCATGATTTATTGAATAATTCATACTTTCTCCTTTATTTGAAATGTCACATTTATCAGATGCTAAAATGTTTATATATACCCACGAGGTTGTTGCTGACCTATCAAAACCTGGTTCCATTGAAAAAGATATTCTTGCCTCAGTACAGCACTATAAGAATTCAGAGGTTTTATAAAAAAAGATGACTTTAGTGTAACAAGACATTTTCACGTTTCACAATATAAGTCATGGTTCCCCTTCTCCCTCTTGTCCCCCATTTATTCTTCTCTTTTAACTTTTGCTTATCCTGTTCTCCTTTCAGATTCATTCTTCCATATGAAATATGGAATATGTTTTAAAATTTCAAAATAAAAAATATATAAAATATTGAGTAGATGAAATAAACGCTTTAAATGGATTGAAAAAAATTGCACTGTTAGACTTCTGAGTACATCTCATTTTATATTTCCAGATAAGTTTCTAAAAGCTAAAGTTCATTCAGTAACATCTGACATTCTTTGTAGATTTTATGAAAGGAGCCTCTTTCTCCCTGTATTAATTTCCTATTGCTGTTGTGATTACCAGAAATACAGTGACTTAAAACAACACAAATTTATTCTCTTACAGTTCTGGAGGTCAGAAGTCCAAAATGGGTTTCACTGGTGTAAAGGTCCATGCTCCCTACGGAGGCCCTAGGAGAGAGTCCCTTTCCTCCCCATTTCTAGGTTCTTGGGCTGCATTCCTCATCTCAGAACACTTCCTTTGTCTCCAAAGTCAGCAGGATAGCATCTGCAAATCTGTCTCTGTCTTTCTTCTCACGTCCTCACATTATCCACTGTAGTAAATTCTCCCTCTGCCTCCCTTTTACAAGGACATTTAGGATTACATTCAGAGCCCACCCAGATAATCCTGGATAATTTCCTCATCCCAATATCCTTAATTTAATCTTATATGCAAAACCCCTTTTGTCATATAAGGTAACATTCACAGGTTCTCGGGATTAGGACCTGGAGATTTTGGGGGATCATTCTTCAGCCTTCCACAATATCCAATACCTATGACTTGAAGTAAAATTTTATTTTATTGTATCAATTTTTTAGGTAGAGGACCAAAGCAACAAATCCTGGCAAATCTTGTCTCCCTTTAAGGAGTTAAACTTTGTATTTATTTTCCCTATCATATTTTTTAGGCATAACTTCAAGAAAAATAAGTGATATAGGTAATAGTGGGTATAATTTTCTTGTTCTTGATTTTAACGGAAATTCCTCAAGTGTTTCACCAATAAGTTATAGTGTTTCAAAGCCATTTAAACATTCATTTTATTGATATGGTATTATTGCATTCACATGTTATTAAAATAAAATGGAATTCGAAATGAACTCAGATTGAAATTCTCAGATATGCTGCCCTTCACTGAATCTCTGCCCAGACATCTATAACACTTTGGCTTTATAAAGCCAGGAGACATACCTATTGCCTTTGAGTAGCCAGAATTCATCCTCGTGTTCATTCATTCAAAAATAACTATTGTCCTTTTCCTATGAACCATTCACTATTTTAAGTCTTAGAAATATCACCAAACACACACACATATACACATACACACACACACACACAAAACAGTAGAGTCAGAATAAGAGGTGGTTATCAAACAAACATATGCCATAAATTTGTTCAACGTTATGAAAGTAAAAGCAGTTCATTAAAATAAATGGAAAAAAGAAGTGGAGGAACAAAGTAGATTATATACAGAACTATATAGAACTATGTATTATGTTTTCTAAGACATAAAGCCAAAGTAGAATAAAACAAGGCCTCTCGATGAAATAGGATAAAAGTATATATTCTTTATTCCATGTTTATGGGAGAAAAATATATTTTGGTGGGTAACTGAGAAAGTCATTCTAATTTTGTAATTAAAAACCTTGTGAGAAAGTATGTGTTTTTGAGATAGTCTTGGACTTGTCTCTTTTCTTTACTCCCATGGCAAAAATGACATCATGTGGCCAACAAGAATTCCAGTATTGTGTTATCTTGTTAGGTATAGTGGAGGGTACACAGGTGGCAAGGAGGTGGCTAAAGGCGGAGAGCAGGAACCAAATTGTAGTTAGGAACCAAACTGCAGCTGAGAACTGTTCCCTGGTGGGAACATGCACAGTAAAAAGTTCCTAGTAACCTTTAACTGACTTAGAGCTTATTACCATCTAATCATCATAACATAGGTGGAGCTCCATGGAGAATTCTAGAAAAGACATATGTGCAGGAAGGGAGAGTGTTATATAACCTACCCTGTTATGTAACCTGTCATGTGATCTGTTATATAACACCAACCTGTCAATCACCCCCAAAGGCGGGAAACAGCAACCAATCCTGCCAGGAAAGACGGGACAAACTAGTGGGCTTATAAAAGGCAACACGTGCTCAGTCTTCAGTGTTTTTCTCCAATCCTGGAGAATGACCCATTCCACTCTTTCTGGAATGTATTTTTCCATTGTGTAGCTTCCTTTATTTTCATTCTTTCTTTTATGTGATAAACTGTTTAAGTTGCCCTGTGTTTGTGATCACTCCGTCATTGGCTCAACTTGGTACCGGTACCCATTCTTGACACTGGGAACTGGGGCACCAGGGAACATCCACGCAGATGAGCCTAACAATCTCACCCCTCCAAAATGATTGTTAAAGGAAGAGAGGCTAGAAATACGAAGCCTGATTCCTTTTAAATACTGTATTTTTGGAATCAACTCTACTTGACCATAATAGATTTATTAGGTATAGTAGTCCTCCCTTATTCGAAGTTTTGCATGCCAAAATTTCAGTTACCCATGGTCAAACATGGTCTGAAAATATTAAAAGAAAAATTCCAGAAGTAAACAATTCATAAGTTTGAAAGTTACACTTTTCTAAATAATATGATGAAATCTAACACCACCCCACTCCGTTCCACCAGGGATGTGAATCATCCCTTTGTCCAGTATATCCATGCTGTATATGCCACCCACGCGTTACTCATCAACAGCGTCTGCTCCTGACATCCAGCCACCCATTGATATCATCATGGCTTGATGATCCAGCATCACCAGGAGCAGATGATCCTCATTCTGAAGTATTGTCAGAAGGTTAATTATAGCCTAATGCTACATCACAATGCCTAGAACATTCACCTCCCTTCATCTTATCACATAGGCATTTTACCATCTCACATCACAAGAAGAAGGGTGAGTACATACAGGGTTTGTTGCTGTCCCCAGTTTCAGGTAACCACTAGGGGTCTTGGAACATATCTTCTGCAAATAAGAGAGGACTACTCTTTTGACAACTATTTTGTTTTGTGAGAGTAATGTATAGTTTGTCTAATATCCTTACCTTTGTTTGGTTTTGATGTCTGAGTGATGCTTAATCTCTAATTAATATATGGTTTGTATAATATCCTTACCTTTGGTTTTAATATCTAAGTAATGTTTAATCTCTATGTAGTGTGTCATTTCTGAATTTTATACACTTGTCAAGATTATTAGACATATTTTTAATAATGAATAATCCAGGCCCTATGGTGGAAATTCAGAATCAGAATCTCTGTTGTTGGGGCCTAAAGATATGCATTTTGAACAAGGAGCCAGGTAATTTTTATGCACGCTGAAGTTTATGACCCACATGTATAATGATTAATTTCATGGGCTTCATAATCTAACTAACTTAAACTCAATTTTTTCACTTGTGAAGTAAAGATAATAGTCTTGCAAAATATTTTGAGAGGTTTTAATAATTATTTAAAATAATGTTTGCAAAGAACTCAGTTGTGACCAAGGTCTTTTTTTCATAAGTGCATCTTTAGATACCTTTTAAAATTGAGTCCATATTTATAGCTCTTGTGTTATTGTAAGTCTCTACCTAACTGTGTTCCCGGCTTACACTCACCATCAGTTCAGTTTTAATGTAACATAACAATTATCAGTTTAATTTGATTTGTCTCTTTCATGGCTAAAGAAATCCTTGAGTGTTTTGTTATTCTTTTGTGGAGAGTACTCAAAGTCAGAATAGTTAGTGTTCTGACTCAAGCAATATTAAACCAGATAGTGGATTTAGAGGTCTAGAATGTGATTTTGACTGCCCTTACCAGGACAAGTCATAATGCCTCAGGCTATAGAAAGAGGAAATTGGAACTGAGCTTCTTACATAAAGTTAGGTACCACCAAAGATCATTCTCTTTATGAAATGGGAAATAGGATGGATATTTTGCTCACCAGACCTAAGGAAGCCCCATCAAAGGTCATTCTCTTTATGAAATGGAAAGTAGAATATGGACATGGAAAGTAGAAATGGATAGGAGCAAAGTAGTTTGCCATCTGCCTGGAGTCCTGAGAGGACAGTGACACAGCAGGAATATCAAGTCTTAGCCTGTGCCAGGCCTGAAGGTGCTGTCTAAATTTACAATACTAACCAGGTACAAGAATCTAAGCTAAGAAATTAGCATAAACATATGCCCACCATGATGAAAACTAAAGAATCTCAGCAGAGACAAAAGGTATTCCTCTATCCCCCAGAAGGACCCCTCCACAACTGAAGGAACTGAAATATCAAAAGAAGCCATGCCTTAAGGATGACAAACTATCAAATAAACAGGTGACACAAAGAAAGAAACCTCTATAAGAGAGCCAAAAGTTACAACAAATATAGGAATGTGAACCCCAAGCACTAGAAAAAATTAAATCAACTTGCTATTTCAAAGTAACATAAATGTGTTAATGTTCTGTTGTGGGCAGGTCTATGCAAACCCACCCCCATAGTCAGAGGAAGCTGTGAGGCTGAAGGGGCTGACAAATGTTTCTTAGAAAGAAACATTTAATAGGGATTTATGAACAGAAGCCATGGCTCACGCAGCCGTGAGAGGAGATGAAATGGTGAATTCCTGCACCGTAACCCTTCAGACCTAGAGCTTATACACCATAGGGAAGAAATGTGTAAAACAATTGAAGTGAACCCCTCAGGGAGAGAAAAGAATGCTATGTGAATCTGCATAAGGGCAGGATTTAGTAGATAAAGTAGAAATCTTAGAGGCATTCCTGTAACAGGGGTTAGTCAGAAGTCAACATGATGGATTAACAACCAAGATGGAGTTACTTTAGCCTCCACAGTGAATAACAATAATAAAAGAAGAGAAAATACAAATACAAGAACAAAGACAAAATGAAAAAAGAACATGAGGATATTTGAAGGAACCAAATAAAATAATACAAATAAAAGCAATAATCATTTGAAATAGGACCAAAAAAAGCCCTCAATGGACAGGTTAAACAATAAACATGCACAGCTGATAAGATAAATAGTTACCTGAAACATAAACTTGAGAAAAAGTCATGGAGAGAGTATAACAGAGAGGCAATTAAATAGAAAATGTAAAAGAAAAGTTAGGAACATGGAAGATGGGGAAAAAATCATCAAAATAAGTCAAATAGGATTTATAGAAACAAAGAATAGGAAATGTTAAGAAAATATATTTTAAAGGATAATGTCAAAAAATTTTCTAGTATTCAAAAAAGATGTGAATTCTTAGATTAAAAAACCACCCAAAACACCAAGAAGAATGAATTAAAAAGAGAAAATTTAGTTGATGTCAATTGTTGACAAGAATGTGGGAAGTCCAGAATTCTTGTGTGCTAGTACGTGAAGGGCAAATTGGTATAGCCACTCTGGAAGACAATCTAGTAATATAACGTAAAATTACTTATGCATGTGTCTTAGACCAAAAGATCTGACTTCTGGAAATACACATCATCACCACCACCCCCACAATATTCTTTAACTTGCCCATAAGGGGGCATTCACTACAGTGTTTCCCTTGCTTCCCTTTAGATTCATCTCCAAAAGATAATTAAAATGCAGTGGATGATAATTCCATTTCTGCCCTAAATGGAGAAAAGGGGCGAATATATAATCTCCCACCTAAAACAATTTTTAAAAAGACAAATTATATGAAACAACAGTTTATAAGACACTGGACATGAAGCAATGAAAAACTGTTTTCAAGAAATAAGTGCGGTAAGCCCCACAGCTGCTCCCGCTCACTGGTGAGGTTTTTGGGCCACAGAGCAGGGAGGGGGACTCCAGAAGGAGCTCACCCATACCTGCTGAGTTGAGGAGACAGTGCTGACCATCCAGGGGTAGCACAGAGGTTAGAGTTTGTAGGACAGAGGACCCAAAGAGCAGATGTGCAGAGGGTCTTTCTCGAATATTCAGGAGAGCAGTGATCAGCACATGCATGTAAGGAAATGACTACAGGACAGGAGGGGGGAAAGACATGCAAAAGATTCGAGAACAGTGACCAGCATGCACACAGCATCAGAAATCATGCTGTTTTCACTATCCAGAATGGAATAATTTCTAGCCAATGGGGCATTAGGTCTTGGCTCAGCAGTGGGGAATAATGAGCCCTAGATTGAGTACAGCTCTAGGCATGTCTAACAAATCATAAAAGTAAGACTCAAAAGGATAAATCTGCTTTAAAATAACTTAGTGGCATCCCAGAACAAAACCGAAGATTTATAGAAATGAAAATATATTCAGTACTTAAACAGATAAAATTCACAATATCTGGCCTTTCATCAAAAATTACCAGGAAAAAAAAAATGATGGGAAATATGATCCATAATTATGAAAATAATCAATTAACTGAAACTGTTGAAAATGTTAAGATCAACAAAGATGTTAAAATAGATAATATAACTGTATTCCATATATTCGAAAAGCTAAATAGATAAATAGAAGACTTAAGACCTACATGAAACTGCTAGAGGTGAAAATTCTAATGCTTGTAATAAATTAAAAAAAAGACATTAGATAGGATCAATGGTTAATTATATGCAGCAAAAGAAAAACTTAGTAAACTCAAAGATCTAGCAATAGAAACTACACATGCTGAAACACACAGAGGAAAAAAGAATCCAGAAGATGAAAAAAAAAAAAAAAAAACCAGCAAGCTCTGGGACAACTACAAGCATCTAAGTATATATATAAATGGAGGCCCAGTGGAGATGGGGAGGTGGGAAGAAAAGTATTTGAAAAAACTGGTGAAAGTTTTCCAAATTTGATGGAAACACTGGAAATGGTAACATTTGTGATTACACCTAAAATATAAGATCACATATAACATACAAGATTGTGTTCTTGTAACCTAAATCTCTTTAAAAGACTATTATTTAAACAAAAATAACGATAGCATATTGTGAGATTTATAACGTATATATAAACAAAATGTATGGCAGCAATAGCCTACAAGTAGGAGGGAAAATGGAAGTATACACTGTTAAAAGATTTTTACACTCTCAGCTTCTTACTTTTGAATCTTGTATCTCCCCCATTCTCTAGTCTTTCTTTCAAAAATTCTTATCATATAAATTTTGACTCTTTTTAATCTGAACTCCATGTTTCTCAAACTCTCATATTTTCCAACATTATTGAGTTTTTTCTCCCATCTGTTCTGTATTCTGGTTAATTGCTCATATGTTTATTTCAGTTTACGATTCTCTCTTCATTTGTATCTAATTTGCTGTTTAAATTGTTGATTGGATTTTTTATTCCAATGACTTTATTTTTTATTTCCAGAAATTTGATTTGCTTCATTTTGCAGATCTGCTTATTGTTTTTTATAGTGCCTGCATTTTCATAGGAGTTTAATTACTTTTAAAATATTTTGGTTGTATTAAACTTAATTAGTATGTGCTCTCTTTTTAATTATTTTATTATTGCAAATGTTTCAGGCCTTAATATTACTGTTAATTGAATCTACTAACTCTCACTTTTGGTGCATTGTTTAACTTTTAAAATTTTTATTGTAAGCATAGATTATAAAACTGTCCTGCCAGAGAGATTTTGTGTTTACTTCTGTAGGAAATTTGAGGGATATCACTTACCCACAATTGACGTTCATTTTATTTTCTAAATATTTAGAATCCCACATATGTTTTTGGTAAATATGAACCACAAACTGAAAGATTGCTTAGACTCATAGGAATTTTTCTTACCCTACATTGCAAGCAGAGAGGAAAACAATGGAATATTTCCTTGACAAATCCTTTGATATTCTTTCTTTCTTTCTTTTTTTTTTTTTTTTGGTTATTCAACTTAGGTAAAACCCTTCTCAGATTAGGAGTTTCCTTCTGAGGAGATCTCAGTTGTTTTAAATTTTCACCCTCTGGATCAATGTCTTTTTTTTACTATCCCTATAGGCATAAACCTCCCACTGTCTAAGCCAGGGTACTTGAGTACCATTGACACTTTGGGTCACATAATTCTTTGTTTGGGGCGGCTTTCTTGTGCCTTGTAGGATGTTTAGCAGAATTCCTAGTTTCTTTCTACCAGAAGCCATTAACACCACTTGTACTATTCTACACCCACAGTTGTGGCAAACAAAAAATGTCTCCAGATACTGCTAAATGTCCCTCACTGCAAGCCAAAATTATCCCTATTAAGAAACACTATCCCTGCCAACTACCCAATCCCCCGGCCTTTCAGCCCTTTCTCCCACCTGTGGCAATTCCTCACACGATTATCTCAGTGTTTTCCACTACTCTTATTTTTCTCTCCTAGCACCTGAGGAATTGGCAATTTCCACTCTATATTTTTTAAATGTGTGTTTAAAGTTGTTGTGCATTTCTATATGTTTCTAGTGAAAGGGTTTTCAAGTAATTTCAGTATAGCACTTGTTGCGCGAGCAGAAAGAAATCCTCTAACTCTTTAAAGGTTAAGCTAATGCTGAAATCTGTTCTTCAAAAACTTGGAAAACTGATGTAAACTCTTGATAACCCAATCAAATAAGATTCCAGTGGCAATTTTAAGCTTTGGGAATATAAGCAACATCCAACATCAAATGTCATTGCAAACACCAATAAGGAATTGAGATTCCACTACGTGTAGAGGATGACTTTTCATAATTTAGTGTAAAGAGCTCTCTTTTAATGTGTAGGGTGCATATGTTCCTATTCATTTGTTATCATTCCTACCAAAAAAAAATCAGTACTAGTAATGTCAGAAAGCTGTTGTCTGAGATGGTTTGTCTAATTACCATGACCCTAAAAGGCATAACCTATACAAAAAGAGATAAAATGCTAATTTTTATTTTTATAATGCATTTCTTTAAGTATCACAATATTCCATCATAAACTCTTGACTAGTTAATAAAAAAATTTGTAGTAATGAGAAAAACATTGGATTCGGAGTTAGCAACTCTAGGATCAAATGCTGACTCTATGATTGTGTGATCTGAGACAATTTCCTTAACTTTCCTGAGTTTCATTTTCTTTTTCTGATTACAATAGTTACTACTTTACTTGAGGGATTTGTAGATTTAATAAGATACTGCTTGCATGTTTTTTCTACAATACAATGAACTATATAATCAAAATATTAATATCATGTAATTTATAGATAAATCTATGGAAAATGTTGAGTTTGAGGTTTTCCCACATCACAGACACAAATAACTGACAAAATAAAAATTCAGATTTGTAAAATGTTTATTCCAAACTCCTAACAGCAGGGTTTGCTGCCTGTGCCCTGCAGAGCGCTAGCTAGTCAAGAATGCGGTCATGTATAGGACACAGGACATATACTATTTTTTCTTAAAATTGTCTGAGGTGACCTGGGTCCAGCTACTAAAATAGGAGCCTTTAAATATTTGTTTTTTCTAGACATAGCCAGTCAAATTCCTCTAGAAGATCGCTGCTATTTTGGAATTCTGTCATAAACCTGATTTCTGTTACTTTGACATGATTCTGGGTTGTATTGCTAAAATATTTCAGGGTAATTATAGAAACATAATACTCTGTTATTTGTCAGGAGGAAAAAAAAATCCATCAGACCCTATCACTTTTCAGACTATTTGTAGATCATGCAGCGACTACAATGAGGGAGCATGAATTATCCGCAACTTCCTTTAAGTTATTCAGTACCTACCATGCGTGATTCTAATTGTTTCAAAGGCATCTCACTTAAAAATAAGAGACTTTTCAGCTATACTTCTGCCTTCATCTTTGTTTAATATACAGTAGCTTTATATCACTACTGAATTATGGAAAAGAAACTAGTCTGTATTGACAGTGTATGTGTGTATACAGACATACACACATTGAACATATTTATACGCACATATGGACTTATACATACACATATATGCATACATATATGCAGATACATAGAGAGTGTACATATATACACATATACACATACAGATTTCTGATAAGAGCAACAATGCATGATTAGGGATAACTAAATAGCTCTTCTTCCTTTGAAAGTGATGAACATATTTTTCCACACAGGATAATGTTTTATGGTGAAAAAAATTGTGAACATAATAATGATAACAAGGTAACATGACATAAACGGAAGACACACTGGACCGGAGTCAGAGGAGCTGTTGGAGGACGGTTGTGGAGGACAGCAGTGCACTTAGAAGGAGAGAGAGAGAAAGCCTCGAGTCCTCCCTAGAGGTTGTTGTGTTCCGGGGATCCCCATCCAAATATTCTCTTAATCCTTGTCCTGGGGCAATTAGAGGAAGGCTGTTCTCCTAGAGAGAACAATGTATTATCAGCAGGAAAAGAAAGTCTTTCCCAGTTTTATTTTAATCCTTGTAATTGTTTCTTAATGGCCATCTGGAAAAATGTCATAGATAATAAGATTCCTAAAGACTCATTAATAGTTCCGTAGAAAACCTCAAAATATCAGGACATTTCCAGAATTAAATTTAGCCACATCTATACTACATCCTATATCAAGAAGTTACTGAACTGTCACTTTTTCCCAGTCCTAATAATACTTTACTACATGCCCAGCCAGGATTACCAGTCTGGGGTATAAAATGTGCACCAGATAACAACATATAACATCAGAGCTATCAAATGATAGTTTTGTTTGTTTGTTTGTTTATTTTGGTAACCCTGTAAAACATACTGTGAACTCAATGTCAATTCAATCATTTGGTAACAGAGAGTAAGTAAATTCTGACAAAATGACTATACCCCCATCTCAATCCTGAAATATTTAAAAAGCGTTTCTGCAATCCTCTCTCTTATATATACTCTTTCTGCTTGTATGTGCTCTCTCCTGGCCATGTGGGAGCTTATTTCTGGTTGAGCCTCTTCACCATCAGCTACGACCTGGTATGTAACTGAAACTAATGCTGCTCCTTTAACACCTGTTAAGGTGGATTACGCCCACCCTACATTTCTTACTTTGTCTCTTTACAAATTCCTTGGAGCTGTAAGAAAAATTCAGAATACCAAGATATCATGATCATCATTTAGACAATGCAACCAGG
This sequence comes from Propithecus coquereli, assembly GCF_000956105.1. Lineage (NCBI taxonomy): Eukaryota > Metazoa > Chordata > Mammalia > Primates > Indriidae > Propithecus > Propithecus coquereli. The sequence goes on from NW_012134858.1 coordinate 656,048, forward strand.
ATCCCAAAATGAAATATGATCAGTGAAGCAGCTTATAAATTTCAGTACAAATTCCATCGTAAAGTAGGAATATCACAAGAAGAAAACATAAGATTGCCAGGTCTGAATTTATTGCTGCATACCACAGAGCATGGTGTTATCTGGGGAAACAGGGCGGGCAGAGGAAACACAAGAAGGAATAATAACAAATTTTTGTGTCTTCAGTTTTATGCATCTCCAGTATCTCTCTCTTCATTCTAATTGTCTAGAATCCACCCACTATAAACTGACAAAAATTTGCATAAATAATATATTGAGAAGTTCTCCAGTTACTTATTGTTAGATAAAAACTACACCAAAATTTATGCCTTAAAGCAACACTTTTTTATTTTCTCTCAGGGTTTTGAGGGTCGACTGGGCTCAGCTAGCAACTGTCACCTATATTTAATGATACCTCAGTCAGATGATGGCTAGTGTTATGTGAATATTTGACGGGGTTAGCTGAAGAGATGGCTCACTCACATGGCAGGGAGTTGACACCGGCTGTTGGCTGGGAGCTTACATGGGACTGTTGATCAGAAGACTCACATACGGCCTCTTATTGTAGTTTGGACTTCTCACCACAGGGTGGCTGGGTTGCAAGAATTGTTAAGAGTCCCAGAAAGAAGCCACTAAGCCTTTTATGACCTCACCTTGGAAATACAATAACATCACTTTCACTGACTAGAATTAACCAACAATCATTAAGATGTACCAGATTTATGGGGAGATGAATTAGATTCCAGTTCTTGATACAAGGAGTAGCATGCACAGAAAGGTGGGAAAGAAATTGATGTCAGACATCTTTGTAGACTATGTACCACAAAAGGTTAACTATGGCTCTCATTTCCATACATTGGAGAAACATTTTTCTGCTGTGTCAGTCAACCTGACTGACACATCTTCATAAATAACAAATTAAATACTCAGGCAGAATTTTACAATGATGGTATCTCCCAATCCCAAAATAATTCCTGAATCTCTCTTACTCCCATTAACAGAAAATGCACACATTTAATATCATTTGATTTCTCTTTGCATTGTGCCAAATATTTTTACTGACCCCAAACACCATTTTTCATTCTTTGCACTTTTAGCATCCTAATCGTAAACTGAATGGACTATGTCCAAGAATACAGCCTACTTTCTTACACTAAATTTATAACAGCAAAGCTCTAAGCAATTTCATAGTCTCGCATTCTTCAAACACAAGCTCAAGCTGGCCTCTTTTTATTTCTCCAACATGGCAGAATTCAATAGTTCTGTTAGCCCCAAGTCACTGCTATTGAAAGTTGAATAAATGAAGGAATAAATGGATTTTTAAAACCCTGTAAAATTGGTATGTCCTTCTTATTACATATGCTTATTACATATGCCAAAACGTGTCCTTTCTAAGTATTTAATTTTCTTCCTTGGACCATGAATAAATTTTGTTACTGAGTGAAAAATCTTGCTTCAACTCCTTTTACTTCTGGTTCCTTTCAATTGAAATAACTTATCAGCCCCTAAGCCCAACCTAATGATAAGATACATATCACTTGAGATCTTTCTGAACACCTTCTCACCCACTCATGGCAATGGGTTGTCAAATTGAGTCTGCTGAGATCTTAGAAAATAACTTCTATTTCCATAGAAATCAAATTATACCCAATAGATCCAAAGGGAACCTTGGCTCTCCCTTATACAAAGAGGATTCAAGTAGATCCCTCAGTATTCCGGGATAAATTCTAGAGACAGATCCTAATGAACAGATTTCCACACAATCTGGAATTTGCACTTTTGAGGTAGAATTTTGCCCATGATAACATGATTCTTAAAATTTAAGAACATGAATAAATATACTCAGGCTTAAGAAATAAATACCTACTTTTACCACCACTAAAGTCTCAGCAAGCAGAAACTTGCTGAGAATCAAGCCTCCTCATTGACAGATACACCTTAAACCACACTTCTTATTCTTAATGACACCAACCTTGCCATTCTTCTTGGAGAACTATAAAGCTCTCTCTAGATGGTGTTCTCCTTTACTGCAATAAGCAATAAATTTAGTTTGCTTTATCAACAACTTGTGTTGATGATGTTTAGGGAGTTGGTATTCCACAAAAAGTAGTGCTCAGATTTTTTTTTTTTTTTTTTTTTGTGGATATGAGACCAAAAGCATAGGCAACAAAAGCAAAAATAGATGAATAGATTTGCATCAAACTGAAAATGCTTTTGCACTGCAAAGGAAATAATTAACAAAACAAAAAAGGCAACCTACAAAATGGGAGAAAATATTTGCAAACTATATATCTAATAAAGGATTAATATCCAAAATATATAAGGAACTCAAACAACTGAATAGGAAGAAAACAAATAACCTGATTAAAAAAATGTGCAAAGACCCAAATAGACATTTTTCTTCAAAAGAACACAAACAAGTGGCCAACATGTACACGAAAAGACACTCAACATTGCTAATCATCAGTTAAATGCAAATTAAAACCACAATGAAATATCACCTCATACCTGTTAGAATGGCTATTATCAAAAAGATGAAAGGTTTCAAGTGTTTTTGAAGATGTAGAGAAAAAAGAACCCTTGTATACGGTTAGCAGAATGTAATTTAGTACAGCCATAATGAAAAAACAGTATGGAAGTTCCTTCAAAATATTAAAAATAGAACTAAAATATGACCCAGCAATCCTTCTGCTGGGTATATGTTCAAAGGATATGAAATCAATATGTTAAAATGATATCTGTGCTTCCGTGTTCACTGCAACATTTTTCACAATAGCCTAGATATGGAATCAGGCTAAGAGTCCATCAATGGATGAAGGGATAAGTAAACGTGGTGTGTGTGTGTGTGTGTGTGTGTGTGTACTCACACAATAGAATAATATTCCACCATTACAAAGAAGAAAATCCTGTCATTTGTGACAACATTGATAAACCTAGAGTAAATTATGTTACATGAAATAAGCCAGGTACAGAAAGACATATATTTTTGTGACATGATCTCCCTTATATGTGGAATCTAAAAGAGCTGCACTCACAGAAGCAGAAATTAGAATGGTGGTTACCAGGGACAAGGGACAGGGGTGTTGGGGAGATGTTGGTCAAAGGATACAAAATTTCAGTTAGCAGGAATAAGTTAAAGAGATCTTCCATACATCATGGTGTCTATAGTTAATAACAATATATTACACACTTGAAAATTGCTGAGAGTAGATGTTGAATGTCCTCTCCACAAAAACGATGAGTATGTGAGGTAATGCATGTGCTAATTAGTTTGATTTAGCCATTCTACAAGTACACATGTATCAAAATATCATGTTGCATACCATAAATATATACAATTTTTATTTGTATATTTTAATTTAAAAACAATTAAATTTTTTAGAAAGTCATGCTCAGGATGTGGAAAACAAACATGTCAAAGTTCTAGTAAAGGGCAGGGAATGAAATAGGGTTAAGAGTGGGAATATGGCATCAAAAGGTTAAAAGTGTGGCTACTATTTTCACCTCTATCCTAGTGTTAACAGAAAAAAACACAAAAAACTAAACTCTGTAAAATGATTTAAAGAGTTTTACTCTGAGTCAATGTGTGTGACCTCAGCCAGGGAAGCCACACCAAAGAAGTCCTGAATAAGTGGTCTCCAGGTGGTTGGGTTACAGTTGGCTTGTATACATTTTAAGGAGCCAGGAACTGTGGATAAAATCATAAATCAATATATGGAAGGTATATATTGGTTTGGCCCAAAAATGTGGGATATTTCAAAGAGGGGAGATTACAGCTTAGGTTATGGGTAGGTTCAAAGATTATTTGATTTGTAATTGGTTAAAGAAATAAAGCTTTGTCTAAAGACTTGGAATGTTTTAAACTAAGGAAGTCTGTTAATCAGAGCCAAGCCACAATACACCAACTCAAGCGATCTGTTAGGCAAAGATGGCCTGCAAGTGTGATGTAACCTTTGCCCTGCATGGTCTTAGGTCCTGTTAATAATTAAATATCTATTGTCACAAAGAGTTTGTTTGAACAGTCTTATGATCTCTGTTTTAATATTAATGCTGGTCAATCGTTGCCTCTAAACTTCAAAACTGAGAGGTTATAACCAGGTGGGTGGAACCTTTCTTTCCTTTATGGGCAGGAATTCAGTTTTAAGGCTTTTCTGAAGTCACCTTGGCCAAGAAAGGGTCTGTTCAGTTGGCAAGACAGCTTAAGATTTTATTTTTAGTTTACACTAGCCACATAAAGAATGTGCCCCAAAGAAGCCAAACTCTGTAAAATAATTTTAAAGAGATTTATTCTGAGCCAAATTTGAGGACCATGACCCGGAGCCATGCTCAATAAGACTTGGGCAAGTGGATTCGCTGTAGCTGGGTTACAGTTTGGTTTTATACATCTCAGGGAGACAGGGGTTACAGGTAAAGTCATAAATCAATATGTGGGAGGCATACTTTGGTTTTGCCCAAAAAGGTGGGCCATCTCGAAGCTGGGGCTTACAGGTTATAGGTGGGATTAAAGAGTCTTTGACTTGTAATTGGTTAAAGACATGAAGCTTTGTCTAAAGTCTTGGAATGTTTTAAGATAAGGAGCTGTTAATCAGAGATAAGCCACCTGACATATATTTGTCGTGTAAATTGAGGACCTATAGGTTTGTCTTGCATACCCTTAGGTCTCTTAATGGGTTACAAAGGATGTCCCCAAGAAGAGGGAGGACATGATGAGCCATGTCTGACCTCCCGCCTCGTGGCAGGTAATTTAGTTTTGGGATATCCCCTTGGCCAAGAGGGGAGTCCATTCAGTCAGCCTGTGATTGGGGGAGCCTTAAGATTTTATTTTAGTTCACAGGGCCCTATACCTTCTGAAATATTGAGGTTGGCTCCTGGCTTTGGGAAACTACCTAGAAGTTACAAGTCCTCTGACTTTTAAGGTTAGGCAGTATCTATTAATAGAAAGCCATCTTTCTAGGTCTTTACAGGTCATTACACATACAGACAGACAGACACACGCACACGTATACACACAAGCGCACGCAGAAAGACAGAGAGACATGGGCTGTCCCTATTCTTGCCCACTTACTTTGAAACTAGGAAGCCCTTGGAACAACTCTAAAACAGATCCAACCTCTTAACATGTTCAAAAATTGATATTGTATTGAAGATTCATTTTATGGGGAGATGAGTAAGAGAAGGTATAGCACACAGCAGAAACTTAATCAAATCCCTTATTAGACATATCCATTCTTTCCTTCTTAAAGTTCTTTAAATGAGTAAACCACTCCTTCTCTCTCCTATCTTTTGCCTCCCACTTAATACAAATCCCTTCTTTAGTACAGAATCCAGCCCTTCCTGCTTCTTAGCAAAACAAAAGCCAGGCAATTAGTTGGAACTCTCCCTGAGAATGCAATTTGGGGAACAATTATCTGCTACTACAGCCGAAGTAAATGGGGGTGTGTGTCTCACCTTCTCTTATCACAGAATTTGCTGAAAATTTTACAAATACATTCCAACAGTATTCAAGTTGCGCCAGACCTCTGCATTTGAACTTTGGCTAAATCCAAATCACATGTATGCTGAAAACTGAAGGAATGTTTTACCAGAGGAAGTTTTTAATCAAGAGGTAGGAGCAGGAGGGTATGGGCAAACATTCAATGACCTGGAAAATTAAAATGAGGATTAATTTCAACCAACAACCTGCTGTGTGTGTGTCTGTGTGTGTGTGTGTGTGTGTGTGTGTGTGAGAGAGAGAGAGAGAGAGAGAGAGAGAGATGATTTATTTTAAATACTGAAAAGTAAAATACCTTTGTTTCTGAGGTAATTTACTTGTTTGTCTCCTGTGCCATAATAGAAAATGGTTGAATGTGATTTACATTTAGGACACAAAATTGAACACTGACTAAAGATAATAATAGGTAAGTTATATACATATACACATAGTGACACCCACATTAACATTTAAAAGACGTGATATTTTTGTTGTGTCCCTAAATTCCTGTGTTATTTAAATGAGAAATATCACTGGTGTTTAGAGTAATTTGAGAGGAGAAAATAGCCTTTCGTGTAGGAGTGTCACGGAGGATTTCTTCCCCGTTCTTGCTCCTAGCTTGGAGGAATCGCAAGCCTTGGGCCCATGCGACAAAGAGAAAGGCTACCTCTACTTAAGCAGCTTTCGTCGTAAGGTAGTATGGGAGAGGAAAGCAAAGACATTTCCAAAGGGGAAACGGGTCTGTCTCCGCAAGTGGAGAAGACCCTAATTAACTCAAGAGTTCTTCCTTTTATATGTTAGTAGTTTATGTTGATGTAACTGTTAATTATAATTACTTGTGACTATACAGGTCACGGTTTTTGGGGACTGAATTTTTCCGGGTATGGATATAACTTAAAGGTTATGTTCCAGTCATTCCTTTCTCGTATATGTGTGATGGGGAAAGTCACCGTTTATGGTGTTTTTCATTCTCTGGTGGTCAGTGCTCCATGGTCTAATCACCCCATTCTTTAAGACTGAAATAACTGTTTCTCCTGGTTATTTTTCTGTAACCATTTCCTCCTAACTGTTTTTCTATAACTGCTTCCTCCTTCTTGTTTTTCTGCCCCTGTCATTCCATTACCTCTCACTGTTTTCCTGTCCCTAACAGGAGATAGATCACTGAACTTACAGAAAGAACAAATAGCATGTAACATTGGTTACTTCATTGACTACTTATGAAAGTTTGGTCTGATCTCTTTCCCAATTTAAATGTCTGGCTTTTTCTTTTCCCTGCAAAATGAAGGGGTTGGATTAAGGTAAGGCTCAGCCCTATTCAGCCTGTGGGAATCCGGAGTGTATAATTGTTCCAGAAAGTGTGGCCATGATGAAAATTCACATTACTTTTATACATATATGTAATCACAGTGTTTGAGATGCACGGATTTAGGAGCAGCTTAACAACAATTTGGTGCTGTGGAAGGTTGGTTTTCTGTTATTGTTGCTGCTGTTGCTGCTGCTGCTATCGTTCTGGGAAAGCAAATATTCTTTGCCGATCGTCACTGTTCTGAGGTGTGTGCATCAAATAATAAGCAGTTTTCAAGCCTCTTTGACAGGTGCAATTACATGCACCCAGACACCCACACGAATAAGCCTGATGAAGTCAGACATCTGTTTTCCTACACACGCTGCTCTCATCCCACCAGCGCCTCATGATATTCTTTTCTCTAGTGGAGAGTGAGAAATGTTGAGTTCTCAGGAATTTGAACACCTGAATTAATCCTCAAACAGCCCAGCCCAACTACCATGGCCATACGTGGACACAAAGACCCAGAATAACTGGAAGGACACACGTATGGAGAGGGCAGTGTCAAGCCAATGGGATAACAAGGAGGAACTGCTGGCCCTTAACTCCAGAATTTATTCTAACACTGTAGGAACCTTCCTGTGCACCTAGAAGTCTCATTTTATCCAGTGTGGGAAGGCTTAAGGCTTTAAACAAAGGCTAAGCACTTTCTATAGTGCTCTTCTGCCAGCAGTGAAGAAGAACAAAAGAATCCAAAAACACAGATTCCAATGGATGCTGACCACGATGAATTCATGAGTTAAATGATCATGAGAAAATAAAACCTGCAGACAGAGCATTAACCCCTTGGTCTTCACATTTAACGTTTTACCTTCGACTGCAGCTCAGTGACAGCCCTTGTTCTGAGCTACGGCCATTCTCTTGGGAGAGACAAATAATCTGGATGAAGGTTTGGGTGACATTACAATTGCATAGCTCAAGCCAATGAGGACCACAGGAGGCCTTATTAACACAAGGGTTGGGTTATGAATTTGCTAAATATTAATTTCTTCTATTTCATAATTATTTCTACTGTTTTGAACTAAATACCATATAAATATTCCTTTTTAGTTATAGTTTATTTACATACTGTTGATATGTATCTATTGATGAATTTATGGAATCACATCCCCCCCATGCCTAATTAACACATTTCTTCCTTTGATGAGTTTCATTTTATAAGTACCAAAATAGAAATTCTGCTTCTTTTCTACTCTTTCTCTCATAACCAAAATACTGGCTGTTACAGTATTTACTATCATATAAAAAATTACATTGACTATGTACTGTATCAATTGAAATATCTATTTAAAGACTATATAAGATATAATTCTATATATATGGACGAATAACAAGAGTTTTCTATATAAAGCCCCTATAGTAATGCCCCCTAGAGCGTGATTTTAATATGTTCATTTATTTAGCACATTTCTACTGTTTCAGGTTCCGTGGTAGGTGTTAGGTAGGCAGTATTAAACGAAACTGATATACCCTCCCCATCATATCACATATGGACTATTGTTACCAACTTTCATCATATAGATCACACAAATAAATATAAAATTTTAATTTTGCTATGTGTGTAATTATCCCCCAATATTCAATATTAATGAACAGTTATTAAATGCCTTCTATATAACAGACACTAAGGAAACAAAGGCAATAAAACTCAGACCAGTATTTGAGAGTCTTACAATCCAGTTGGAGATAGACTCATATTTCCATTGTTTGAAAGCATAGTGGAATTAAACAGAACAGAAAAATTGAAGACAATGCCTAAAAATGTTGATGTATTTATTTCTGGGCAGCTGGGCTATTATTTTATTTTCCTTCTGGTCTATCGCACATTCCAGCTTTTCTGTATTCCACATTTAATGATTGAAATACAAGAAGTGTTTGAGAATCTATGAATGGTGAAGTTAATAAGTAATGCATGACTTCAACTAAGGGAAAGAATCAAGGGCTGGAATGTAATGGAAGAAGTGATGTACAAGTTAGCAAAAATGATACACTAGTTGGTAAAAGGTAACTAGATAATATCTTAAAAGAACAGTACGATGAATAAAGCAGAGAAGAGAAAGTAATATTCCAAATATGGGACTTAGCATGTGAAAAGGACCTGAGACTCGAAATTTATTAGTAGAACCTAGAATGCCTTCAAGTAAGAGTTTCAATTTTATGTAAAGGAAGCTTTGTAGATGGGCCTGGGAAAGAAGATTGGGGCCAGCTTGTAGAGGGCCCCCAAAATTCATGCTTAGTCAAGCAGTGGACGGTCATTTAGGATTTGAAGAAGATGATTCTAATTAGTATTTATCTAGATGATTCTAGCAATAAATAATAAAATGGGTTGGTGGGGAGGGGTGTGAGCAGAGTTTGGGCTAACAACGGATGCCATAATATGGTTTAATTTCTCTGGCTTAATGTGAGGTCGTCTGAATAGAAGAGTGGCACTAATATTGGAAAGGAAAAAATAGATGCCCACAGTTGTGATTCAGAAATAATAGGACATGCTAACCATGTTTACTGGCAATGTGAAAAGAAATAGTCAAAGATGACTCCAATGAATTGGACTGGAGTGACACGGATGGTGTTATATTGCAGAGAGAATCGAAAGTTCAAAGTATTAGGCAAGTTGGAAGAAAGAGGATGAGTTCAATTTTAGGCATATTTTGAGTGTGAATTTGTAGCAGTTATGTCTAGGGATGCATATTTAATGAGTACCTTGGTTCTCAGGCAAGAAATGAGGATAATACATTTAGATTTGAAAACTATGTAATTAGATAGGTGGTAATTTGATAATGAAGCTCTTTTGTGGCAACTTTCATCTTTGTATTCCATAGCCTATAACACATTTCTTGAATCATTTTAGAAATGTAATAAATGATTGCTCAGTGGGAAAAAGTGAATAGATGACTGAAATCTTGAAGGAAGGGTGTATAGACTTTCATAAACAGAAAATTAAACATTGACTTTTGGTGGAGGTGTATATTTGAGGAGCGGGGGCCACCCCAGAAGCCTAGAAGGAGAACATCAAAAGATAGTAGGAGTGTAAGAAGAGGACGCTGAGTGAGTAGACAATTCCAAGGAAGAAGACGTGGAAAATAAGTTAGAATTTTGCATAGATCAAAGAGAAAGAGAATAGAAAATAGATCACAGCCTTCAGTCTAAAGGGGCCTTTTGTGGCCAGGTAAAGAGCTAGTCGATTTTAATGAGACAAAAAGAGTGGAAGCTAGATTACAAAGGAGTTGGAGAAGGATGAAATTCTGAGCATGCAGAAACAGCCATCAAGAAGCCTTATCCATTCAGAAGGCTCAGGGTTAAATAAAAATAAGGTGGCCATGATATGGTAGCTCCAAAGGATGTGAGGGTTGCAGGGAAAGTATTTATGAAATTAGAGGAGCTTTCAGCATTTCAACAGAACGAAAGACAGCTCTTTTCAAGACTTTTTTTCACTCAAATTTATTTAAAACTATTGTTTTTCTGCCTTATTATGCTGTATAATCCATTACATTTTCAGCATCAGTTATTAAAGAAATCGGTTTTAAGCACACGTTGGTGTGTGTGCTAACTTTCTTTCTGCTAACTCTCCTACTGATACCACAATCTGCTTGAAACTAATTCACCCTAACTCCATGAAATGGATTATACTAGAAGAAGATAAGTTGACTTGTTAAAGAAAGAGAAAGACCTGGAAAAATGAATAGCAAACACACTTTTTTAACTCAGCAATATCCAGTTAGCTGTTAACTGATGCTTGTTATTGCAATAGATCTTGAAATCCTGCCTTAAAACTTTAATGGGATTAGTGGATCAGCAAGCGGTATTAAAAAGTTTTGCCTCATTTACTGTGATTTAGGAAGCAAGATGTACGATGGATAAGTCCTAGGCACTTTACAAATGACACTGCCATCTAAGGCATATAGCCCGCCAATTCTCACACTGTGATATTTTATGATTTTTTCCTAATATATATATTCTGCATCTGAGTCTATGCGTGTCATAAAAGCATTTCGAAAATTGTAAAGCACTTCTAAAAATGTTTTTATTTTATTCACTATAAATCCTATACTCCAGGTGAACTACTTAACCAAAGTTACTGGGCCTCTCGGGTGATGCTCAGATTTTCTTTTTCAGGTGTATAACGCTCTTTGAATGAATGAATCAAAGAATTTTACAGAAGATACATGTCAACTTCTGTTTTAAGTCTGAGGTTCCCAAGCAAGAGCTGTTAAACCAGAAAGCAATCTTTCAAGTAAGAATAATAATCGTAATATAAAATATCTTGTAACAGTGTATAATTTGAAAATGTTTTACACTTATTGTATGTTAACATTTTTTATACCCATGTCTACAAAATGAAAATGAAGCTTAAATGGATAAAATGCCTTATTAAGCTTGGGTAGAACATCAAGAAAATAGCACTAATCATCTACCCCAATTATGCACCTTTACATATTTATTAAAGATTTATTTCCAAGAAGACAAAATCAATGCTATTATTTTATTGGCTTTTCTACATCTGCAAGACTGTAAAGAAGAAATTAACTGAAAAATAAAGTCAGTTCTCATACTTAAATATTTACCAATGGCTACAAATTGTATGTTTTTATTTAGTAGGCACCCACCTTGAAATGGTGATTCAAACTGTGGAAGTCAATGATCATCCAACAGCTATCATTCTATTAGTATGGAAATCAGTTTGAAATTTCTGTAAAACATCACACTCCCAAGCCATATTTGTGTGATGAACTTCTGTTAAACACTTGCAAGTTTGCAGAGTGCTTTTATCCACACTGACTAGTACGACACTGACTCTATGAGAGGGGGATTATTTTGACCATTTCCAGACAGGAAGCAGATACTCAGAGGGGTCAAGTGACTTTGCCAAGGCCACACACAGAGTGAGAGGTAGAACCAGGATTCCTGTTTAGGCCCCTGGGCTCTCAGGCCAAGTCTCTCAGAAGGCATCCTTGTGTTGGGGGATGAAAGACAGAGATCATGCAGATATGAATTCAGTTCTTATTTCATCACCTGACGACTGAGTTTGCACACTTTCCTACAAGTGTTGTAAGCACTTTAAAAGTTCTTTGCTGTAGGGTTTTTGTGAGGCTTAAATGAGATAATGTTTATGAAAGCACTTTTTTAGTATTACAATTCTCCCCAAATGTTAAGAGTTGTGATGTATTTGCCATAGGGAAGCTGTGCTGATATTTGTAATGTTCTTGTGGGAAGGTTTTCAATGGAAAAGAAATTGCTTATGAAACAGTCCCAATCATGAATGCAAATCCTGCTGGCAAGCGTGGGGTAGCCTGGAAAAGACACATTCAGATATTGTCTCTTTATCCCACTAATGTCTCTGTGACTAAGGGAGGGTAGCAGCTGCTGCTATTACTATCACTGTCATGATCATTATTCTTAAATTACCGATGGAAAAACCAGGAACAAGATAATGTGAGTGTGTGTGTATGTGTGTATGTGTTGTGTTTTAGGTATGTTTATGTGTTTGTGTAAGTTTTAACGCAATGGCTGGCACATAGGAAACAGGCAATAAATTGTGTCACCATTGCTGCTACTCTTTTTTATGATATTTTATTCAAAGATAGCCAAGTTTTAGCATCTATTGTTCAAAGATAATCTTCAGGTCTGAGTAGCTTCCTTTGATATCAAGGGAACTGTGTGGAGGAGTAGTGTGATTTATTTTGGTAATGGGGTTTGTTGAATAGGTAGAATTAACCATGAGTGAAATGATAAAGAGGAAATAATAGTATTTTTAAATGTTAAGTGCAATTTTTGATCTTGGAAATGTGATTGACTATGAGTTCTAAAACTGGGAGTTTTCAGAGTAACAATGACAACAATTAATATTAGCTGAGCCCTTATATTGTGGGCCAGATATTATAGATGTTCTTTGTATGTATCATCTCATTGGAATCTTGCAAAAACCTCATAAAGTTAACATCATCTAGATTTGTTGATGAAGAAACCAGGCACATAGCTAGCAAATGACTGAGTCTGGTTATGAATCCACATAGTTTAACTCCAAACTGGAGTTCTTACAACACCATGCTATTCACCCTCCCAAAATACTATTAGTTTAAACTGAATTAATGTGACTACAGTGTACAGGGAAGGAGCTTTAATGGGTCCTATTCTACACTTTGCTTGTCAAACCAGTAGAGTCTAGGGAAAACTAGGGAAGTTACAAATAAATATTGCCTTGGTGTTGGAAAACCAGGATGAGGAGAACACTTGAGTCCATGTTATGTAATAGCATTTGAAATGGTACTTATACAGTTTGATAATATAAATGAGTCATCTTCCAAAATTTAATGGGCCATCAGATAGAAGAGAAATTAGGAATACATTCTTTAGGGGTACTTTTAGGACTGTTGTGTAGAAGTTACATTAAGATGATATCAGCTCTAAATATATGCTGAAAGTTTCTTTACAGAAGACCAGATAATGTGACAGTCTGACTCCAGATGTCTCTACATCTGGTCCTGTGTCACTGGTGGTATTTAAGCATCAATTTTCTTATCTGATATGTGGCAGAGCACATTTAGATGTATGGTGAAGATCTGAATGGATGACTCTACATTCTCTTCCAGAAATTGCTTTCTGAGATTTTGAGAAATGGTCAGTTAAGACTCTTTGCTAAGGACTAAAAACTGTGAGCATGAGTGTGTTCACAGATTTCCCCACTCCAAAATCAACTAAAAGAATAATGTACCTGTAGCCCTATTTGCTCCCCATTTCTGCCCCTCCTCAAGGGCAAGGATGCCGTTTCCTATGGGAGAAGACAGTCCAATCTACATAAGACAAGAGGTGGCAGGACATGAGAGAGCAGTAGGAGCATGTATACTGCAGGTTGAAATGAATTGATCAAGACCATATGAAGATTGTTGAGAAGGTAGGTGGGAAAATGGTTTCATAAAAGTTTTCGTGACCAAAGTTAATGTAGGAAACCCCTCTGATGTTCTTCGAGAAGCAAAAGTAAATAATTAGATATTTCTTTAAATACTTCTGGCTGACAAACTGTGTATCTTCAAAATAACATCATTCTGAGGCTGAATCATCTTTTTGGTTTCCTGGGGTAATATGTTGGAGGGCTACCATCCAGGATTTTGGATTTCAGCTCCAGCACCCACCTATACTCAGTGAGGATGAAAGTCGTCACTAGAAATGTGAGTCAAAAGTGTATTTTCATCCTGCCTTCCAAGCTGTTGGAACAATGGAACCAATGAGGAAGGGTCCGTCAAATCAGGAATTACACAAGAATGGTGAAGAGTTCTTGAAAGGATGATATATCCCAGTAAGATCTCTGTAGTTTGGAAGAAGACTCTAAGACTCTATTGAATTATTAATTTTTTCACAAGGAACACAAAACTATGCATAGTCTCTAACTTGAGCAAAACTCCGTACCTACCAAACATGAAATATGAAATTGGAACTTGTGATTTATTTTATTTTTTCCCCTAACTTCCACAGATAACAGCTGATATCACACAGAAAAGGTGATTTCAAGAAGATAAGGTCTCACCCACTTGATTTGTTTAAGACTTGTTTTTGCTTCCATGGTCAAAATCAAAAAATCTATCAGTTAAACAGACTCTGGAATGATGATTGTACAGGTTACTTGTAAACTTAAAGTGAAGACATCAGTGATACATAGTAGGCCAAGGGCTGAACCATGACTTTGATACCACAGACACAGAGTATAGTGAATTGTATTATTAACACATATATTCTTCCCTGTTCCCACACACGTGGATGGAATATACTTCGATGTGCGCTTACTTTCAGTTTGGCCATGTACTTACTCTAACAAATGGAATGTGGGCAAGAGTGACCCTGTGCCAGCTCTGAGTGGAGATGTTAAGAGACATCATGTGTCCTCTTGCCCTCCTGAGCTCCTGCTGTCTATCTTGGGACGAACACAACCAGATAGGTGGTCCCAGAACAGGAAAACCCAAGCCCTATCCACAACCTGGAAAATAACAAATAGACAACCTACAAAGTTGTGAAGAAAACCAACAGTTTCATGGTAGGGATAAATAAAACACTGCCAAAAACTCCAAAAAGTTATCTAATTCTGCAGTCCCCAACCCCCAGTACTAAGCCATGGCCTCTTAGGAACTGGGCTGCACAGCAGGAGGTGAGCAATGGGCTAGCCAGCAAAGCTCCAGCCCCCCTCCATGCCACACCCCCTGCCCTAGTCCACAGAAAAACTGCCTTCCATGAAACTGGTCCCTGGTGCCAAAAAGGTTGGGGACCGCTGGGACTCTAATCCATACTACAGTCATAAAGAGGCTCATAGGTAAAGGGATATGATTGATTACATAGAAACCATTCTGGGACCACATAAGTGATATTTCTTTGAAGAATACTGAAATGGATGCATGATAGTGGTGGGCTCTTCATGCCAAAAAATAGCTTTATGACACCAATCAGGACAAGCATGTTCTTAGACTGGAAAATGGGAGGAGCACACAACACCTGGATGGGGTGCAGAATAAAGACTCCTGCTTACTCATAAGCAGCTAAATTGAATATATTTGAGTGCATTTAATATCAGTAGTTATGTTACTTTCTACATAGCAAATGTAGTGGCTTAAAGCAACCCATATTTCTTATCTCATGATTTCTGTGGATAAGGAGTTTGGGCACGAGTTACCCGGGTTCCTGAGCTCAGAATTTGACTAGGTTCAGGTCAAGGTGTGGGTCAGACTGTATTCCCGTTGGGAGCTTTGACCAGGGAAAGATTCATCTCTAAACTCACCCAGATTGTTGTCAGATTTCAGGTTCTTATAACCGAAGAATTCATGTTGATTGATTCTTTAAAGCCAGAGAGAGAGAGAGAGAGACAGAAATTGGGAAACAGAAAAAGACACAGAGAGAGACAGAGAAAGAGAGGAGAGGGGGGAGAGAGAGAGAGAGAGAGAGGGAGAGAGACAGAGAGACAGAGACAGAGAGAGAGAAATGGGGAAATAGAAGAAGACACAGAGAGACACAGAGAAAGAGAAGAGAGGAGGGAGAGAGAGAGAGAGAGAGAGAGAATGAGAGATTCTGCTACCTGGAGCCTCTAACTTCATGGGAGGCCTGGATCCTCTTTAAAAGGACTCATCTGATTGGTTGGGCCCACCCAGGAAAATCTCCCATAAATCATTCAAAGTCAACAGATTAGGAGCTTTAATCACATTTGAAAAATGATTTTCTCTTTACCACATAATATAACACAGCCATGAAAGTGACATCCCATCACCCTTGCCATATGGTATTGGTTAGAGGTAAGTCACAGTTCCCACAGCACACAGGGGAGAGGATTATACCAGGGTGTGACCCATCAGGGTGCATCTGTCACAGCACTCAGTAAACTCTATGGGACAATGTGATTCCTCTGGAAAGCCCCACAGTGTCCCCTTTGATGAAATCAAGCCAGGAATAGGACAAAAGTAGATATGGTGACTAGAAAGTAGGGATGAGTAACGAAATTCAGATCTGAGGCACTATGAGAACAGAGGGCAGCTGGGATAGGGCAGCTAAGACAGGACTGTCAAAGAAACACCGCCAAGAAGCCATGTCTGGTTTAGTGTGAGTAAACAGCTTCCTTAATCCTCATCAGAGCCAGACAGATATACCCAGAGGTGGAATCATTACCAGGTTGAAAACAGCCCCCTCTAATCTGCTAGCACTGTGGTGGGGCTGGGCAGGAACACACCTGAGCATCTATCTGTTTACACTCCAGAGACCCCAGAAGGATGGAATGTGTGGTCATATTTCAGTATTGGCTAGGAGGGACATCTAGTGGCAGCCAGAAACTGGGAGGGTTGTCATCTGCTAAGCACGTACCCTTCAGCAAGTTAATACACAGAAATTCTCAGTGAGGGCGCTGATAATGCTGTGTTTCTCCTCCAGGATCTCAGCCATCTACCAATTTCAAGTTTTGAGAAAAGATATTTAGAAGGTGTAGAAGGTCATAAACAAGCTATACTTGGTAGTATCTTCAAAGGCACCTAAGAATATTTACACGTCTGTAAGGAGGTATGCTATCATAGAAGTAATTGTAACTTCCAGGAGCCACATTATATTTTGGACTCTGTGTGTGTGTGTGTGTGTGTGTGTGTGTGTGTGTGTGTGT
>NW_012134858.1:673047-682924 GCF_000956105.1 Propithecus coquereli
TGTGTGTGTGTGTGTGTGTGTGTGTGTGTGTGTGTGTGTGTCTATGTGTGTGTGAAAGAGAGAGAGAGAGCGAGCACACAAAGAATGACTAGGAGAACATCACGACATGGAAAAACATATATAGCAGAGAGGAAAGAAGGAAGGGAGGGAGGGTAGAGGAAGGGAGGAAACTGTAAGGCTCTGGCCCTTCATGCTCCTTCCAATCCCTCTGGACAATGTTCTTTTTTCCAACTCGATTTCACCTTCCCCACCCTCTGAAGTGTGTGGCTTGCTGCAAAAATGGATTTTAGGACTTTGAGACATAGCCAAACATGAGCACAGGAGGGAAAGGCTTGAGAAAGGGCAAAAAGAAGAAGGAGACTAAGTCGATCTGCCTGGTACAGAGCCGGGAGGGCTGGGAGAGAGAGGTAGGATGCCGCGACGGTGGGACTGCAAGGATGGGGCAGAGCTTTGGGGTGAGGATGAGAGATTGGCTCTCAAGGAGCCTTGGGTGAGAGGAAGTTGTGAAGGAGACAAAAGGGAGGAGTGTTATTGAGTTTATTTTAGTATAATGAAGAGTTTTTGACAGATGCACGTTAGATATTTGGAATTATTTCCATTATGATTTTGACTGGTTTTATCCCAGCATCTAGCTAAACACCTGCCGCATAGTGGATGTCCAATTACTGCTTCTGAATGAAGGAATACTTTCAATTGCCACCCGCGGTGGCCAGGTCGTACCAGTTCAGGCACAGCCAACATGAACCGTCTGCAGAACGTGGTGATGGCTGATGCCACGATAAAACCAGAGGCCAGTGGTCTGGCAACGCTGAAAATTTAAGGCAGATATCAGAATTCCCCCTTGCAGCCTCAACACGCTTTTTTCAACCAATTCAATTTAACATAAAATTAGCGGTCGTTTATTTCATTCAGTTCACTGAAAACGTTCATGTTAGATTACAAAGATCAACAAAAAGACACAGGAAGCCTCCAAAGTCGAGGTGTTTCAATAAAAGAGGTGTTTAAAATATGTCTGTTCCAATAAGACTTGTTCCCTCAAAGACCTAATAATTCCCACCATTATTTATTTATGTCTTCCTTCCTCTTTACTTCTCTCCTTTTCCAAGACTCATCCCAAAACTTTTCTCATCTATAAAACGAGGATATTTGAAACTTAGAAGGTTCTGAGGCCCTTTGCGATTCATTCCTAAAACTTCCCATGATGCCATCACACACACACACAAGTGTGACTACAATGGAACACTCTGTGCACGCATCGTGCATAGCGCGGGAAGCTCAAGGCCCCGTAGAAGCGGGTGTGCTCTTGACTTGGGGCAGCTTTCTCTTTCAAGCTTTTGTGTCTGCTAGTGTACTCGTGTCCAATTTTGTCTATTTCCTTTCTGGACTACAGTTGTTTGAGGAAAATATCCTGTATAATGCATCTTCCTGGCCAGTTTAAAGAAACATTTAAATATAAGGAATGCTTTAATGATTTAATCAAGTCTGGCAAGAAACCAGTTTGGCAGCGATTTACCGGTAGTTTGTGTTACTGAATGTACTCGAAATGACAAAGTTGAATTTCTTGGAAACTCTTTCATTATTGCAAAGTTTTAAAATTCAAGTGAAATGGAGTCTCCCTCAATTACTCCCAATTAGTAATGTTTTGTTACATGCATATACTGTACACAGATGCGTTACCATATGATGATAAATTCTGCGGGCTTTTCGTTGTTTCCCTGTCATGAGATTTTGTTATATGAAAAACTACTTTTTCCTCCCTCTGATCTAAAAGGAAAGGCCTGATTGTAAGTTGTTTTATTTAAAAGAATAACAGTCCTTTGAATCAGCAGGGAGAAGGCAGTGGTATCACGAACATTCCCTTCTCTTACCTTTTCATTCTCTAAGTTGGTGATCTCTGTGTTTACACGTTGATTGGCAGAGTTTGCGACAGTTATATGGGAATTAATTGGTATTTGGGCGTGAGTATTTGAAGTATAAAGTAAATGTTTTATGATTTATTCCTTGCCTATTTCAAAAAAAAAACACGGGGCAGTGTACAGTAAAAGGAATTGGTGAAATAAGATTATTAAAACAAAGGTAAAGGATCAAGAATTCACTAATATCCTAGCATGGCCAGCTAGAATACTGCTTGAGATGGGGGTTTAAATATCAGAGAGTCAACACTCTGGCAGGTGATGTTGCTTAAAGTAGTTAGAAGTGGAAAGAGGCATGAGGATAGTTAAAAAAAAAAAAAAAAAAAAAGAGCAAGGAGCAACTCCAATTGCCAAAGTGGAATTGGACATATAAGAAAAGAAAATCAAAGGGGTCCAGAGATGAGCAGACTTGGATAGAAGCAGAACTAAATTTGAGAGAAAGGGAGAAGAGTCCTCAGACCATTGTGCCCAATGAAGGTAAAATGCTCCAGTTTGCTCATTCTGAATTTCTGCCTCATGGTGCATTGTGAAATTGTTTGGTTTAATGGCTTAAGTCAATAAGCACAATACAAGGAGGTAAAAATCAGAAAATAAAGTATATGGGAAGCTTGTCTGCAACTGAACACAAGATTTACCTATAAATTATTAGTAGTCAAGGAGAAGAAGGAAATAAAACAGATTTCACACTAAAATATAGGATTAAATTCTAGAGAAATATACCCTTGATATGTATAGCAGGAAGAGGAGAGGAAACTATAAAAATTAATTATTCCTAGAGTATAAACCCACCAGATCACAACTCAGCCTTTCTCTCTCCCTGTTGGCTACATCTCTTACAAAGAATGGCTGTTGATGCCTGAGGAGAGAAAATGCTCTTGTTGCAGCAAAGTTTCATAGAGAAGTCCTGATTACTAAGTCATTAAAGCGATGTCATAATTTGCCATTTTCAGCATGGGTATGAATACCTTATAGACGTGTCAAAGCTTGAGAACTAAGCATTGTTCACTTCAGGTCTCCAGCATTGAAGCAAAAACTGGCTGCTGTGCATTTCCAAAACGGACTGTGTGGCTTTCAATGAGCTGGAAAGATGAGAGTCCACATACTTGTATTTCATCCAAAGACAATAAACTGGTTTTGAAGGGAAGGGGTGAGACAAATAACTTAATGGTATGAGCCCCCAGATAATTTCCATGCCAATACTCTGCGGATGAAGGACAAGAATTTCTATACAACCGAGTTGCCTTAAAGAGGGAGCCACTTTGGTATCTTCTACACCTTCATCCAAAGGAGGCAGCAGCACTGTGGTGCCTGGATCTGAAGGCCCATTTAATTTGGCACGTGTCTAAATGGATGTGACATCTCTCTCTGGAAGAATTTAAGAGGCTTATAAGCTACAGTTCTAGAAGAGTGAATGAGGGCTCACTTTGTAATGGTTGTTGTGACCTTATTTCTCCCCCACGATGACTTACGCATAATATATAAATGTCACAAACATTTTCTTTCTTGGAGCCACCGTTTTCATGGCACTTTATCTTCATATAACATGCCAAAGGGCGCATAAGTTATCTACGGGAGCTATGATATTTGATCTTCCCAACTTTAATGTGGAAAAAGCATTATTATCCTCTTTTACAGATGAGGATCTTAAGTTCACAGACACACAATCTCTTTGTCCGCAACTTCACACTTAATGTGACACAGAGCTGGGATTTGAGCTCACTCCTTTGTTCAGAGTTATTTCCAACAGACCTCTCTGACTCTCCCAGACACGCATTTATATTCAAGACAAACCAAAACATAACATTTGGCTTACACTGAATCATTTATCTTTGTCTTTTGGCACTGTGATTATGTAGCGTTTATAAACTCCCTGTCCAGTCAGGCAAATACTTGCACTTCTGTGCTTTGATTTAGTGCACTGGGTCCCAGTATCAAAGTTACTAAGGCTTGCAAATGGTCATAATCTGAGTCTAGATTTCTAGGCTTATGCTTCTAAATGACTTGGCAGAGAACAGAGTTGATGTTAAAAGAAGAATCACAGGTAGGAAGGGCCGAGCAGCCATCACACATCAATGAGAAATGAAGTGGTTTGATTTTAATATGGGTTGTAAACAAAACGGAGAGAGAGGATTAAGATGGAACGTAACTGATTTAAATAGATATCTTTTAGGAAAACACTACTGACTTACACAAAAGTTGAGAATTTTTGACACAGTGTAACTTTCTGTTTTGGCAAAGTAATGCTTAGAAATAAAATAATTTAAACTATAATTTCAGTTCTCTAAAACATATGACTACAAAGTATAATGCAGTCTTCATATCTCTCAAACTTTCTATAGGCAGAATCTAATTTAAACTATAAAAGTAACATTTTTGATCAGAGGAAAATCTTTGGTTTTATTTTTGTTTTCCATATGGCTTGGCATATATTTGATAAGAACTTGTTTTATGCCTCAGACTTTTTTCTGTAGTGCAACACAGATGCAATGCCTTTGGATGAATTGTATGTATTGTACATAATCTTCACCCAGGAAATAGTCTGTCTCCTGAAACCCCCAAATCCTGAAGAATTTAAGGTGTATTGTTTCCCCTTGAAGTCTATTGTTTCCTATCATGTCAAGTCATATTTGATTTATACTGAGAGGAATTTCCACATGGATCTTGGATATCTGTAGAGGTAGAACGTGCATTTCAGAGTTTTCATTTCTTTTTCAATGGACACATTTTGGAGTATAACAATAATACCAAACATAAACAAACACAAATAAAACATTAATTTGGCACATTTTGGTTTATATATGCTTTTACCTTTGCTATGAGCTGCAAATTTGTATATCCAATGACCTACTGTCTTGCTCCATAGGCCTTTTCAACTCAATATGCCCCAAACCAAATTCATGAACCTCTCCACAACTGTGGTCCTCTTACAGCATCCTTTTGCTCAGGGATGGCCCCACCATACATCCAGTTAGCCAAATTAGAAATGTAGTAGTCATTGCTAATGCTTTTCTTCCCCTTATCCTTGACATCTAGCTTATTATCCTTCTTTTATTTTAATCCATATATATATTCATGGAGGCAGCTTATTATCTTTGAATTATAAAAATCTCCTTCTCTTATGTGACAGGAGAAGAGGGAGCAACCACAAGAGAGAAAACCTTGAGTCCCTCCTAAGTGTTGCCTTCTGTGGTTAATGCTTACCATGTTTACCTAAAAAACCATGAGTGCATTTTATGCACATTTGAAATAATACTATATAAAACAGTAATACAATCTTAATTTATGCACAAAATGTGAAGTAATATGAATCTGATACAATTAAAAATTCATTGAGAATTGCATAATTGCAAACCCGAAAAATCGAATGAACTGTAAGTTGTATTTATCCAATTGCAACACGGCAGGGACATTTTAATCGCTAAAAAGATACACCTACCATCTTGGTCTGAATTATTCTTAAATTATGTGAATTTTTAATAATAGGAAGTCAGACAATCATTTTTCCCTCAGAATATGGCAGCCCTGTAATTGCGCGTGTATGTGTGTGTGTGTTTGTACGTGTGTCTCTGTGTGTGAGGGAGATCTCCGCAGCTAACATGGAAGTTTTCAATGGCATGTTATTATTTGGTAGTAAAGCCTTTTGGTAAAATTTCATTCCGTCTTTGAGTATTCTTTGTGAGCCAAATCTTTAACATGAAAACAAAACAAAACAATAGGGAGAAGGAGAGGAAAAATTATATGATGCAACACAGCTTGTGATTCCAAGCAAATTTGTTATTTGGGAATTTATTTGAACTAGGCTTTCCCGAGCATTTAAAATGGCATTTTTGTTATTGTTTCTGATTGAGTTAAAATTTATTCTTAGCATTCAGTTGCTGCAGTTTCACACAATGGGGATCTGGCAATCAGGTACTCTTAACAGGCTTATTATTGGGAGTTTAATCTGATTTTGAATGTTAAAGCAATCTCAATTTGGCTTGACAGGGTATTTGAGGGAAATGTACTTATTTCCACTCACTAGTTCCTATGACAATGCTTTGGTTTTTTTTTGTAATGGATGTTGTATTGCCATATATTCAATTTGCGTATGGGATGCATCCATTGATTCTCATTAAAAATTGATTAAGCTTGGCTTCATAGATATCTTCACAAATGCAGGAATCCACATGGTGTTCCTTATCCCTCATACAAAGAATTGACTGGATGTCAGATTATTCCAGTTTTTCTTCCCTTTTCCAACAGGAGCTCATAGAGCTTATAATAAATTCTCTGAGTACAACCACAGTTGTCGACCCCTTAGGCTTTGGTGGCCTAGCTGACCTGTATTTAGCATTATCGATGTCCTGAGCTGCATCAATAATTCTATCGTAGGATCTGTCATGAGAGGTGCCACGTGCCTTCTGTATCTTGGTCCTTAATGTTCTTGTTCTTTGTGGCTTCTAACCATTCATAGCTGAGATACAGGGAAAAGATGACTACACCAGGTTGCAATGTGTTCAGATGATTCTATTTGAAGCCTTAACTTCTTTTTCTGAACTATAAAGTTTTTGTGAGAAAAAAAGAAAGTAATATTAAAGACTTTGTGAAATATAAATTGCGATAATCAATGAATGGGATTGCTTATGATATACAGTAGCAATAACAGTATCAACTAATTAGCTCAAGTTCACATGATATAAAGAACATTAAATTAAGTAGTTGTTTTCCAGTAATGATTATAACGTGTCAGTAACTCTTCTAATCCCTTAGTATGTATTATTTCATTTAATATTGGCATTAATCACATAAAGTAGAAACCATAATTATCTCCACCTTCCAGTCAAGGTGGTTGAAGCAGAGAAGTTTCTATAAATGCCATCAATCATGAAGCTGGAAGTAATGTGGCCAGGGTCTTCACTCCAAGCTGGATGGCTCCAGAACCATGTGCTACGTTGATCTCCTATAAGGGACAAATTAAAATATTAGTACTAGTCCAAGTTGTGCAATCTTGGAGAAAAGCCCAATATGCTCTCTGGGTCTACATTAGCTTTCATATCTGAAAAATGGAAAGGTTCTTTGCAGCTTAAATTCTTTCCATTTTCTACAATTTTCCCCTTTTCCAAAGCATTCTTTTTCTCCTTTCTTCACAGTAAAGCATTACTGTCCCAGGCAAGATGGCCCAGAAGATTTAAGTGTACACCCAGGGACAACCATTTAGGGACTGAAGAAGCTGGAACGGAAAAGGGAAGACTCTACCAAGCATGTAATCTGGGGTAAAACATCCCAAGATAAAAAGGCTTCAGTCAAATTGTACAGGGGAAGTGGAATTGTAAGTCATGTCTAGAGTTCATCCCAATCCTACACAAGGGGAGCTGAGCTTTCATATTTCACTCCGGTCAGTCAAGGCTAGGGACACCTCTGGTAGGAATGTAAACTCCCCGATATTTCAGGTTTTCTGCATGTTCAGGCAAAAAGGCTCTGACTGGCTAGGGGTAGTCCCCCAAGGAAGAGTGACGATGCACATCACTGAGAGCAAAAGCACTTGGAAGGCAGAGAAGGGGCACACGGAAGTGGTAAAAGGGCTTGGAGGGGATCTGGGCAGAGAACCAAGGGTCTGTTTGATTGTCTAATATGTATTTAAGGAAAAATTTCTAAATATTTATTAAAAATGACTATTTACTAAAATTCTAAGTAATTTATTAAAGAAAAAATTCTAAATGCATTTGAAATGAGGATGCAAATTTATAATGCTTTGTCATTATTAATATGGAAAATGGAAAGAAATATAAATAAGATAGTTATAATTGACAAAAGAAGAAATAAAATTAGTAAACATATACACAGAAAGAGTAATAGGTTAAAATTAGTAAAGAAACCTGAATTAAAAGAAGTACAATTTTTCATTTTATTGCATTTGTTAAAAGAACAGAGGAAGGAAGGAAGGAAAAAAGGAAGGAAGGAAGGAAGTATCTACTGTTTACAACAGTGTGGCAAATAGAACAATCTTTTCCATTCTTGGGAATCTAGTGTACAAAATACTTTTTAAAAAATTTTGTATAAGAATATGTTTTAAATGAGTTGAGACTTGCTTCTTCAGTAGACCTATGGACCTGTGATTTATGATTGAGTAACTTAACCCCTTTTTGTCAGCTTACTTATTTAAAAAATAAGTAAGAAAAATGCTTAGAAAAAAAAAAGAACAGAAGAACAAACAAAGACAAAAAGAAATTCTACGCGTCCAGAGCAACCCTAGTGTGTTTTCTGTTAGCACACTAGGGTTTATTCTTAGCCCATTTCTGTGCCAGGAAGCGGTTGATTAGCTCCCTTGCTCCGTTTGCAACCTGAATCTAATGCCCTGTCTCTTGGTCTGTTTAGCACAAATACCCTCTGACTTCTCTTTAAGATCTTGCCCTCTGTAACTCTTCAGTCACACTGTTTTCAGTTTTAGGTTCACAAATACAGGGTACTTATGTGCCGGCAAGATGCGTCCATTAAGGGGAAGGTAGGAAAGAATTTATTTAAAACCATGGCCAAATGCAGCCATATCTAATTCTTAAAGAGACCACAGTGGTTTTCTCCTGCAATCGTGCATTTTTGTATGTGGAAACATGTTGATGGACCACATGGGTGTGAATAAGTGGCTGAGAAAATAAAAAGAATAGACTTTCCCTAAAGGAGCAACCCAGTCAGAAGAGAAGAGAGCTCTCCACTTAGACTGGGTAGGACAACATGACAACAAGCAGGAACTGCAGAGAAGTAGAAATTGAAAAATGCCATGTAGAGATGGTGGCTGACAGACTTTTAAGAACAAACCTATCTAATTGTTTTTAAATTATCTGCCTTGAAGTACCGTGGAGTATTTCCCCCTGTTACCTTCAAACCATCAGTGAAGAGACCTCCACCTACAGCCTTGAGACAAGAGGTCTTGGAGGTAACATCCTTTTGCATGTGAGCATGTCTGGTAAAGCCACAGAGGCCCTGTGTAGAGGGGAGAGCATCATCAGCTTAGGGTCCAATGTGCGCCTGAGCTTCCACAGACATGACACAAACCCTTCTCCCCGCATTGACTATAAGGGAGTGGTCCTTTGAGATGGGGGAAGAGTTAGGTTATAGGAAAAGCATATGCTATAGTCCTGCTTCGAATGCATGTAGCTGGTACCACCTCTGCTAAGGAAAGCTGATATTTGATGGCCCACGCTCACCACATTTGTAGGACGCCTTCCTGGTAACCTCATCATCCTTTCTCAAATGTAAATGCATAAGAATCATGGGACGGGGGGCAGATTGTTAAAATGCAGATTCTAATTTAGCAGGTGTAGGGCAGGACCTGAGATTTTCTACTTTATAGAAGGCCCCAGAGGATGTTTTTATGTATAAATGAGACAATATAAAGTGTCTATAAACACTGGCTATAAATATGTAGTCTTTTAAGCCTGGCTTCTTTCATTTAGTATAATGTTCTCAAGATTACCCACAATGTAACATTTATCAGTATTTCATTCCTTTTTATGTTTGAACAATATTCTATTGTATGTATATTCCATGTTTTATGCATTCATCAGTTGATGGATATTTGGATTATTTCTACTTTTTGGCCATTACTAATATGCTGCTGCGGACATCCGTGTGCAAGTTTTTATGGGAACATATGTTTTCATTTCTCTCTTGATTGTATATCTATGAGTGGAATTGTTAGGTCATAAGATAACTTCATGTTTAACTTTTTGTGGAACTGTCAAACCATTTTTCAAAGGAGCTGCCCAGTGTAGCATTCCTACCAACAATGCATGAGGGTTTCAATCTCTCCAAATCCTTACCAACACTTGTTACTGCCCCCTTATTTTTAAATAATAGCTATCCTAGTGGGTATGAAATGATATTTCATTGTGGTTATGATTTGAGTTTCCCTAGTGACTATTGAGCATCTTTGCATGTTCTTATTGGCCATTGGTATTTCTTTATTTGTTTATTTTTTTTTCAGAAAA
>NW_012134858.1:684948-688431 GCF_000956105.1 Propithecus coquereli
ATTTTCTATTTCATTTATTTCCACCCTTTCTATTATATCTTCCATCTGCTTGCTTTGGATTTAATTTGATCTTCTTTTTTCAGAGTTTAAGGTGGAAAGTTAGATTATTTGAGATCTTTTTAATGCAGGCATTCGATGCTATGAATTTCCCTAAACACAGCTTTAGCTGCATAACATAAATTTTGATATGATGTGTTTCCAATCATGTTAATCAAAATATATTTTATAATTTATGTGTGACTCATTCTTTGAATGATTGGGCATTTAATAGTGTGTTGTTTAATATTTTACTTATTTAGTAATTTTCCAAATTTATTTTTGTTATTGACTTCTAATACAATTTCATTTTGGTCAAAGACCATATTCTGTATAATTTAGTATTTTTAAGCTTATTGAAACTTGTTTCATGGCCAAATATATAGTCTATTCTGAAGAATATTCTATATGCACTTGGGAAGAATATGTACTCTGTTATGAATAGTGCAGATATTGCAGGTTTGGTTCTAGATTACCACAATGCAGTGGATATTGCAATAAAGTGAGTAACATGAATTTTTTGGTTTTCTAGTACATATAAAAGTTATGTTTACACTGTACTCTGGTCTATTAAGTATGTGCAATAACATTATGTCTAAAAAAACTATGTACATACCTTAATTAAAACATACTTTCTTGTTAATAAATGCTAATGATCACCTGAGCCTTCAGAGAGTCGTAATCTTTTTGCCAGTGGAGGGTCTTGCCTAGATGTTAATGTCTGCTGACTGATCAGGGTAGGGTGGTGTTTCCTGAAGGATGAGGTGGCTGTGGAAATTTCTTAAAACAAGAACATAAAGTTTGCCACATCAATTGACTCTTCTTTTCACAAAATATTTATCAGTAGTATGTAATACTATTTGATAGATTTTGACCCGCAGTAGAATGTCTTTCAAAATTGGAGTCAATCCTCTCAAACCTTACCTCTGCTTTATCAACTATGTTTCTGTAATATTCTAAAAACTTTGTTGTTATTTCAACAAAGTCCACAGCGTCTTCACCAGGAGTAGATGCCATCTCAAGAAACCACTTTCTTTACTCATCCATAAGAAGCAGTTCATTATCCATTCGAGTTTTATCATGAGATTGCCGCAAGTCAGTCACAAGCTCAGACTCCACCTCTGATTCCAGTTCTCTTGCTATTTCCACCAAATTTGCAGTTACTTCCTCCACTGAAGTCTTGAATCCCTCAAAGTCATCCATGAGGATTGGAATCAACTTCTTCCAAATTTTTGTTAAGGTTGAAATTTTGACCTCCTCTCATGAACCATGAATGTTTTCATTGTCATTTAAAACAGAATGGTGAATCCTTTCCAGAGGGTTTTCAATTGACTTTATCTAAATCCATCAGAGGAATCACTATCTGTTTCAGCTGTAGCCTTACAAAATGTATTTCTTAAATAATAGGGTGTGAAGGTTGAAATTACTCCTTGATTTATGGGCTGTACACTGGATGTTGTATTAGCAGGCATGAAAAAACAACTCTCACCTCCTTGTACATCTCCATCAGAGCTCTTGGGACGAGATGAAATGAGCGGTAATATTTTGAAAGGAATCTTTTTTTTTCTTAGCAGTAGGTTCTCAACAGTGGGCTTAAAATATTCAGTAAACCATGCTGTAAACAGATGTGCTGCCATCTAGGCTCTATTGTTCCATTTATATAGCACAGGCAGGGTAGATTTAGCATAATTCTTAAGGGCCCTAAGATTTTCGGAATGATAATGAGCATTGGCTTCAACTTCATGTCACCGGCTGCATTAGTCCCAAACAAGAAAGTCAGCCTGTCCTTTGAAGCTTTGAAACCAGGCATTGACTTTTCCTCTTTAGCTATGAAAGTCTTTCTTCCAACAGAAGACTGTTTGTTCTACATTGAAAATTTACTGTTTAGTGTAGCCATCTTCATCAATTATCTTAGCTAGATCTTCGGATAACTTCCTATAGCTTCTTTATTAGCACTTTCACTTTTTTGTTATGGAGATGGCTTCTTCCTTAAACCTCAAGAAACAACCTCTGCTGACTTGCAACTTTTCTTCTGTGGCTGCTCCACCTCTCTCAGCCTTCACAGAATTGAAGAGTTAGGGCCTTGCTCTGGATTAAGCTTTAGTTTAACGAATGCTGTGGTTGGTTTGATCTTCTATCCAGACCACTAAAACTTTCTCCATATCAACAATAAGGCTGTTTCACTTTCTTGTCATCTTGTGTTCGCTGGAGTAGCATTTTTAATTTATTTGAAGAACATTTCTTTTGCATTTACCACTTGAGTAACTTTGGTACAAGAGACCTAGCTTTCAGCCTGTCTCTGCTTTTGATATATCTTCCTCACCAAGCTTAATTATTTCTAGCTTTCGATTTAAAGTCAGAGACTTGTGACTCTTTCACTTGAACACTTAGAGGCCATTGTAGCAGTACTAATTGGCCTAATTTCAACATTGTTGTGTCTCAGAGCATAGGAAGACCCAAGGAGAGGATGAGAGATGGGGAAACAACCTGCTGGTAGAGCAATCAGAGCACACACATTTACCAATCAAGTTTGCCATCTTATGTGGGTGTGGTTCACAGTGTCTCTAAACAATTAAAATATTTACATCTAAGATCACTGATCACAGATCACCATAACAGACATAATAATAATCAAAAAGTTTGAAATATTGTGAGAATTTCTGAAATGTAACACAGGAACATGAAAATATGTACTGTTGGGAAAATGGCACTGATAGACTTGCTCGATAAAGGGTTGCTGCAAACTTTCAATTTGCAAAAAACACTGTATCTCCGAAGTGCAATAAAATGAAGCACAATAAGGTGATACGCCTGTATACATGTTAGGTCTAGTTGGTTGTATTGTTCAGATCTTATATTTCCTTGTTGATGTCTGTCTAGTTGTTTTATCCATTATTACAGTTGGAGTGTTGGAGTCTCCATGTATTATTGTTCAACTGTCTATTCCTCTTTTCAATTCTGACAGTTTTTGCTTCATGTACTTTTGAGATTCTCTTCTTGGGTGCATAATTGGTTGGGATTGTTATACATTCTTGATAAATTGGTCCTGTTATCATCTTATAATGTTTTTTCTCTAGTACCAATTTTTTGTTTTAAAGTCTATTTTGTCTGATATTAATATAATCATTTCAGTTCTTTTTTGGTTTGCAAGGTATTTCTTTTTGCATTCCTTTATTTTCAATCTATTTGGGTCCTTGACTCTAAAATGTGCCTCTTATAGCATATATTTTGAACATTTTTTTAATCCATTCTTCCAATTTCTGCCTTTTAAATGGAGTAATTAATCCATTTATACTTAACATAATTACTGATACGGTAGGTTTTGCATCTGCCATATTTCTATTTGTTTTCTATGTCTTCTGTCTTTTTATTCCTTTCTTCTTCCATTACTACCTTCTTTTGGTTAAATATTTTACAGTGTACCATTTTAATCTCCTGATTTCTTTT
>NW_012134858.1:689870-691261 GCF_000956105.1 Propithecus coquereli
CTTCTTCTATATGGCTGAATAAAATGCCATTATATATATCATATTTTCTTCATCTAATCTTCAATTGATTGACACTTAGCTTAATTCCATATCTTGGCTATTGTGAAAAATGCTGCAATGAAAATGGGAGTGCATCTCTCTAAGATACTGGATTTCATTTCTTTTGGATATATACCCACAAGGGGAATTACTGGATCATATCATGTTTCTATTTTTAATATTTTAAAGATCCTCCATACTGTTGTTCAGAATGGCTGCACTAACTTACATTTCCACACACAGTGCATGAGGGTTCCCTTTTCTCCACATCCTCTCTAACACTTGTTATCTTTCATATTTTTTTATAACAGTCATTCTAACAGGTGTGAGGTGATACCTTATTATGGTTTTAATTTGCATCCTCCTATGATTAATGATGTTGAGCATTTTTTTCATATACCTGTTGGCCATTTGTATATCTTCTTTTGAGAAATGTCTATTTAGATCCTTTGCCAATTTTTAATTGGATTATTTGTTTTCATGATGTTGATTGTTTCAGTTCCTTATATAGTTTGGATATTAACTCCTTATCAGACATATGATTTGCAAATATATTCTCCCATTCTGTTGGTTGTCTCTTCACTATTGATTATTTCCTTTGTGGTATGGAAGCTTTTTAGTTCGATGTAATCTCATTTATTTATTTTACCTTTTGTTGCCTGTGTTTTCAGTGTCATATCCAAAAAATCACTGCCAAAACCAATGTTAGGGAACTTTTTCCCTATATTTTCTTCTAGGAGTTTTATGGTTTAGGTTTTACATTTAAGACTTTAATCCACTTTGACTTAATTGTTCTGTATGATATAAGGATCCAATTTCATTTTTTTGCATGTGACTATCCAATTTTCTCAACACTATTTATTTGAAGAGACTGTTTTTTTCCTATTATGTATTTTTAGTGCCCTTTTCAAAGATGAATTGACCATATATGTGTGGGTTTATTTCTGGGCACTCTATTTTGTTTCATTGGTCTATGTGTCTGTTTTTATGCCATTACCATCTATTTTTATTACTATAGCTTTCTAATATGGTTTGAAATCAGGGATGGTGCTGTTTCTCAGTCTATAGCTAGGACCACAGTCACTGAGTCTGTCATCTGGGCATGGACCTAGCCTTCTTAAAAAAACCTTCCTCAGTCTTAGGCTCCACCAGGGTTTTATAATCTCCTACCTGGATCTCGAAGCTCCCACAGAGGTATTTTTCCTTTGGATGGCTGCCAAATTA
Source organism: Propithecus coquereli (assembly GCF_000956105.1). NCBI lineage: Eukaryota > Metazoa > Chordata > Mammalia > Primates > Indriidae > Propithecus > Propithecus coquereli. The sequence continues at coordinate 691,134 of NW_012134858.1, forward strand.
TGGTTGTTATGGGGAGCCTTGTCCGTGGATGGCTGCCAAATTATTGTTGCTGTGAGGAGATATGAGTGGAGGACCTTCTATTCTACCATCTTGCTGATGTCATCCTTCTTCATTTTTAAAGGATAATT
>NW_012134858.1:692493-692904 GCF_000956105.1 Propithecus coquereli
AAGTGGTTATATATGTGTCGGGCCACATTTTCATCAGTGATTTGGGACTGTACAACTTTGCCTTACCCTTCACTTCCTGCTTACATGGAACCTCAAGATCAGCCAGAAGTAAAAGCTTAGACCCTTGTCAGGTCCTCCCTGAGCATACTCATAGCGCTATGCATGTGCCTGATCTTCTATATTCTGAGAAATATGTTGGAGCTTTTCAAAGCTTCTATGGACATCTCATTCCCTACTTTTCCTTTTAAGCTTCTGTTTGGCTTATTGTTTGCCCTAACTGTTATATACTGCTTCAGGCAGCCACAAATTTAAACAATTGCCTCTAATCTTTTTAACAAATGCACCTGAGGAAAAAGGCTTTTCATACAGGAGAGTTCTGAGTATTTCGTACATTCAGCCTTGTAATTGGCT
>NW_012134858.1:694060-695381 GCF_000956105.1 Propithecus coquereli
CTTCTGGATCTTTTTGAGTTTGTCCTATTTTTAGGGTGCTGAGCTTCTTGGATCTGTAGATTAATGTTTTTCATCAAATTGGGGATTGTTGGCCACTATTACTTAAAATACTTTCATGCCTTTTTTTTTTCTTGTTCTTCTCCTTCTGAGAATCCCATAATCCCATTATGCCAATGTTGGTATGTTTCATGTTGTCTCATAGGTCTCTGAGGTTCTATAAATTGTTCTTCCTCTTCTGTTTCTCTTCCTCATATTGGAAAAAATTGATCTAGAAGTTTGCTGATTCTTCCCCTTGCTCAATCTTCTAAGTCATTATAGTTAATTTTTAATTTCAGTTTTTGTACTTTTCAACTCAAGAGTTTGTATTTGCTTTTTTAAAAAAAATCATTTGTACTCCTTTGTTAATATTCTCTATTTGGTGAGAATTCATTCTCATACTTTCCTATAATTCTTCAGACATGGTTTCCTTTATATCTTTCACCATATTTAAAATAGCTTATTTAAAATCTTTGTCTGTCTAGTAAGTCCAACATTTAGGCTTCCTAAGAGACAGTCTCTTTTGATTTCTTTTTTTCCGGTATATGAGTCATAGTTTTTTCTTTGCATGTGTCATAATATTTTTTTGTGTGTGAATTGGACATTTTATATAATATAATGTGACACGTTTGGAAATCAGATTCTTCCTTTTACCCTGGGGCTTGTTCCTATTGCTTATTGTTTTCATTGTTGTTGTTTGTCAAATGACTTTTAGAGACTAATTATGTAAAACATATATTCTTCGTCATATCTTGTGACTGAAGTTATCGTTCAGTTAGCTTAGTGGTTAGGGAATGAGTGGACACAGAAATTTCCTTAAACACTTGGAAGCAACAAGTCTCCCAGTCTTTCCCAAGTGGTTATATATGTGTCGGGCCACATTTTCATCAGTAATTTGGGACTGTACAACTTTGCCTTACCCTTCACTTCCTGCTTACATGGAACCTCAGGATCAGCCAGAAGTAAAAGCTTAGACCCTTGTCAGGTCCTCCCTGAGCATACTCATAGCACTATGCATGTGCCTGATCTTCTATATTCTGAGAAATATGTTAGAGCTTTTCAAAGGTTCTATGGACATCTCATTCCCTACTTTTCCTTTTAACCTTATGTTTGGCTTATTGTTTGCCCCAACTGTTATATACTGCTTCAGGCAGCCATAAATTTAAACAATTGCCTCTAATCTTTTTAACAAATGCACCTGAGGAAAAAGGCTTCTCATACAGGAGAGTTCTGAGTATTTCGCACACTCAGCCTTGTAATTGGCTCTTTTTTTTTTTTTTTTTTT